>NC_080547.1:11517050-11667050 GCF_028640845.1 Ahaetulla prasina | reverse complement strand
ACTTCAGCACGGTGGACCGAATGCACCGGGTTGCAGCAGGAAACCAAAGCCAGGATCACCAGCTGTAGAGGACTAGAAACTTTTCTCGCTCGTTTATTGCATGCGTCTGAGATGGGAAGCAAAGTTCAGGACAGGGGTGAAATCTACATACCTTCCTTACCGGTTCAGAAGTGCTCTCATGCATGTGCACATCACAGGCTGCCCATAACCTCGGCGCGTGCGCAAAATCTTTCTGCACATGCACAGAGGGTACAAGAAACATTACTTCCTGGTTAAAACCAGGAAGTAACGACAGCCGGGCAGGTAGATGGAGCCTCGCACCGCAATTGCTACCAGTTCTCTGAACCAGCAGCCAAGATCGCTACCGGATCAAGAGATCCGGTCCGAACCGGGAACATTTCACCCCTGGTTCAGGGGCTTTGCCTGGTCTCTGGCTTTGGGTTCTTGGACCCCTTGGTAGAACAACTAGCGACAAGGGCAGCTGCAAAGTCCCATTTGGGGGTTTTCTGTTGTGACTTCCTCCATTAATGTTATTGTTGTTGTCGGAAGAAATGTCCATCTGGGTTCAGTTCCAAGTGGGGGAAAAGATATTGGAATGATGGTTTAATGGTGGACAGGATCCCATGGTTTGAGGCAAAATTCTGGGCAAAAAAAAAGGGAAGAGAAGCTGAAAGTGCCTGGGTTTTATGCCCTCCCTGGGCTTTTGAATTTGAACTTGTATTCTGGTTGTCAGACTCCCATGGGGCCATGCAGGGGTAACTTTGTAGGTTGTATGTGTCCCAGGCTTGGTTGAGCCTTACTGGGTGATGATGTAATGAATTGGCTTTGGGTAATTCCTATTATGGCGCTGTCTGCAGGAGGTAGATCTTTGTTATGTAGAATAAGACTGGCCCAGGCCTTAATGACCCATTGACAAATGAGGGGGGTTTGAGTTTCTGCCTCCCTTTTAGGGGAAATATTCTGCCCTTTTAATATATCCTAAAATATCTTGAAGGGTGGCTCAGTGGCTAGGACGTTGACTCGTCGATCGAAAGGCCGGCAGTTCAGCGATTCGAATCCCTAGGGCCACTTAACAGGGTGAGCCCCCGTTACTTGTCCCAGCTTCTGCCAACCTAGCAGTTTCGAAAGCACGTAAAAATGCAAGTAGAAAAAATAGGGACCACCTTTGGTGGGAAGGGAACAGCGTTCCGTGCGCCTTTGGCGTTGAGTCATGCCGGCCACATGACCACGGAGACGTCTTTGGACAGCGCTGGCTCTTCGGCTTTGAAACGGAGATGAGCACCGCCCCCTAGAGTCGGGAACGACTAGCATGTATGTGCGAGGGGAACCTTTACCTTTACCTTTAAAATATCTAATTTTCCTAGGAGAGGGGTGGATGCTAACTTCCTACATTGTTGTCGTTCATTTATTTCCCGTCATTTCGTGGCTCGAGGTGACCCTGAGCTCCTCGAACTGTGCGATGAGCGTGCCTTGCTTTGCAGGAAATCGGGGCAGCATTGCAGATAGCCCTCAACTTATAACCATCACTGAGCCTGCAATTGCGGGTTCGGTTCCCGTCGTAACTTGTGGCGGTCGGTAAGTGGGACATCGTGTAACTGCGCCCAATTTTATGACCTTTTTTTTTTTTTTGCGGCAAGTGAATGTGGCGCTTGTTAAGCAAACGGTGTGGTCCTTAAGCAAATGCAACGGTCGTTAAAGGAGCCCATCATTTGCTACAAGCTGGGTTTTCCACTAGAAGCTAAGTGGAAGAACCGGGGGGAGGGGCGAATTGTGTTTGGGGAAGGGCAGTTGTGTTGTGTTGTGTTGTTGAGCTGGGTTCCTGGTGGCCCCATGAATTGGGCGACATCTTCAGAAGTGGCTTTCCATCCTTCCAGGGAAGTTTTTCCCACTTCTCCATCTAGGGTTGAGACAGAAGAGCTGGCCCCAAGTCACCCAGTTGGCTTTGGCACGTAGAGAAACGGCGCCTAGTCTAGGACCTTTAACCGCTGCGCCGAACCTGGGAGGGATGCCACACGATTTGAGGTCCCTCTTGTGTGGTTGGAGTCCCCTCCCGGGCCCTTCCTTTTCCGGCACCCTTGCTGAGCCGCGTCCTTCCTTTCTGGGTCGCTTCGCCGGCCCCACCTTGGTCCTGCAAGGAGTCAGCTGCGTCTTTGCAAACCGCAACCTCTCTGGAGCCCTTTGAAGGCGGCGCATGCATGCTCCAGAAAGGCCTCTGATGCACGCCAGGCCTGAGAGAAAGAGGACATACCAGATTCTGCAGCTGAGGCGGCGGTCTTCTTCCCATGCCCCAGGCTGTCTCCCCATGCCGCGATGTGCTCTTCCTTCGCCGAGGTCCGTCCCTTCCTCCCTCCTCCCTTCCCTGCCTGCCTACCTGCACCTGAGTTCCCACGGGTGTGCCCCATGTTTATGTGTGTGCGTGAGTGAGTGATTCACCCGTCTCTCTCTCTCTCTCTCTCTCTCTCTCCTCTCTCTCTCTCTCTCCCCCACAGCCCCAGGCACTCATTGTGAAATGATGCCACTTTGCTTCTAACATCACAAGGAACAAAGCTCTCGTAGAAGTGGCAGACACAAACGGTGAGCATGAGCATCGTATGAGGGTTGGGAGGCGGGCAAGGGGTGGGTGGGGGAGAATGGCAGGTTGTATGGGCTTCCTTGGGGCTGGGCCTTGAGAGGTCGGTCGGCCTGGCCATGCCAGAGATGAAGCTGGCCAAGCCTACTTACCATCGTGGATCTGTTTGGTTGTGCGAAGTACGGTTAGCAGCGGAAAATCGGTATCTGTTCATCCAAAGGGGAGTAGGAGAACCGAAGTTGCCTTCGGAAGTTGTGGGAGCTTCATCCCTGGAGGTTTTCAAGATGAGACCGAACTACCATTTGTCAGGAATGGTGTAGGGTCTCCTGCTTGGGCGGGGAAGGGGGTTGGACTAGATGACCTACAAGGTCTCTTCCAACTCTGTTAATCTATAAAGGTTCAAGAGATGGGTCCTTTAACAGCTTTTGCAACAATCTGAACTAGAGGGCAGGAAAGGGATAGAGGAGAGAACCCTGACCGCTTCTCCGCCACTACTCCATGAAGTAAAAATGGGGTCTTCTTGTGCAAGACGCATCTTGTCCTTCTATCTTACAACTCTTCCTTGGTCTTGTTCTGCTTCCTTCGGTTTCCTCCAGGCTCTAGTTTGAAGGGCCTGCCTTTGCGCAACACCCTTTGTAAAGTCCTGTGTAAAGCTAGGGACCGCAACCCTCTAAAGCCACAGCCTTTCTCAACCTACGTAACTTGGTAGCCCGTGGACTCCAGCTCCCAGAATTCCCCAGCCTCTTCTAAGGAGGCAAAGCTAGACTCGTTTGGGGCGTCTTATGGCGTATGTGACTTGTCGTGTGGTCAATTAAGGATCGATGGTCTTGGTGAAAGAGAGGGGATGAGTGAACTCTACGGGCAGACCCAACCCCCTCTCTATCTGTCTGTCTGCCTGCCTGTAGCAACCACCGTACCACATTTTGTGCTAATGCATTCGCGCACAGTGGCGTTACAAAAACAGGGATCGGCTCCTGCATATATTTACAAGCATTTGGTGAGCATTGCTTAACAGATGACCTGTTGGCGTGACCCTTCTGAGGTGGCAGCTTGGTTTACTCATGCCGAATTCCATCCCACTTAATTATATCCTGCTGTGCTAATTGTGCGTGCAACATGTATTTGAGCGGCTTGGCTAAGGATAGGTTACAAGCAAATTCCAACCCTGAAGAAGCTCCTTCCCGAGCCAGCGAAGAAGCCATGTCCTCCAGCGGTAAGTCAGGCCATTTTGAGACCGCCGAAGGGCCAAAATCCACCTCTTTGGTTTACCTCAAGGCAGAAGGGGAGGGGGGGAAGGGGAGGGAAAAAAATGCTTAATTTTTTCCCCTTTGTTGTCGAAACCTCTTGCTTATCCCAAAGTCTTTGAGGAGTGGTTGTTAAGTCCCTTCCTTCAACACCGTCGTAGCTTCGGATGGTCGCTGAACGAAGGGCCGTAACTCGAGGAATACCTGAATGATAAAAAACAGCATGCTCGGGGTCATTTCAACAAATTGTAATGTGTGGTAATTTCATCGATTTTCGTCTTTGTAGGGATAATTTGGCAGATTTTCGAGTCTATTTTAGAACAGGTCGTGATCTTGTAAGTCCGTTGACATGCCCCTGTTGTGAGGAGTAACAAGTTCGCGTGTCGTTACCCAAAGGGAAAAAAACCATTTTTACTGAATTTGGGGTAATTTACGCAGGTTTTGGAGAGCACAGGGCTAAGACGTGGTTTGTTCCTTTGAGGGCCGGTTGCATTCTGGAGGAAGATGTTCTCAAGTTGTCAGAACAGGTTGGGAGGAACAAGCAAGTTCATCTTCTCACAATTGCACAGGGCCTGGAAGCATTCTGGTTTGTGCATCCATCCTATATTGGCTGTGGTATCCAACCCTGGTTGGCTTGTTGTATTATGCTAAACCGTAATATGATTGCTTTGGTCTGGCCACCTTTGAGTGTCTTTCGTCCACAGGGTTTTATATATAACGACTTTTGATGGTACACCCAACACTCAACTCTTGAATATGGAAGGCATATTCAGATTGGTTTTTTGTTTTTTTTTAATTTGAATTTATATCCCAAATTTATATCTCTGAAGACTCAGGGCAGCTTACATTGTGTTAAGCAATAATCTTCATCCATTTGTATATTATATACAAAGTCAACTTTTATTGCCCCCCACAATCTGGGTCCTCATTTTACCTACCTTATAAAGGATGGAAGGCTGAGTCAACCTTGGGCCTGGTGGGACTTGAACTTGCAGTAATTGCAAGCAGCTGTGTTAATAACAGACTGCTTAGCTTGTTGAGCCACCAGAGGTTGTCGCTGTAGCCATGTTAATCCATCTTTGCTAAAAAAAAAAATCAAGAGTCTGGTAGCTTTTCCAACAAGTACAACTAATGATGTAATTAAGACCAACTAATTCTACAAGTAATAATTATAACTACAAATAACTATAAAATAAGTAACAAATTGAATGACTCGTATTTTACGATGCCTTTCCTAAGTCCGAAGCGGGCTACCAGTAATGTTCTACGGCATCAAATTTGGTCATGCAGACCATAATGCCACTTGAAACCTGGTCAATGCAACTTAGTTCCCCAAAGCGGGCAGGACAGGGGTGCAAGAAACAGAGAAATTGGTCACTGGGAATGAGCAGAATGGATGGAGAATATTCTCATGAAGCCCTTGTGATGATCTGATGTAACTTTCTTCCATCCGGACCTTTCCAGTTGGACCAAATCAGGGGTGAAATGCTACCGGTTCACACTGGTTTGGGCAAACCTGTAGTGATAAAAGCTATTGGTTTTAAACCGGTAGTTTAAAAAAACTACTGAGTATTTCCGACAATCAGCTGTTCCGCACCATTTATATTCACTCCTGCTTTCTAACAAATCTAAATCGCGTGGCAGAACTGTTTCCCTCCCCTTGCTGTTCTATTTACCTTAGAAAAGGCTTCTTTTTCCACACAAAGCGCACGCACTGCGCAGGCACACACACACAGCACGTGTCTGGCACACAGCATGCATGCGCAGGCAACAAACCGATGGCAATCTGTGGAGGATTTCACCACTGGACCAAATCCCATCAGCCAACCAAGCAGGAGTTGGGACCCCATCTTCTGTAGGTTGTAAGGTTGGACTGGATGAACAATTGAGTTCTTTTGACACCAGAGCGGTCATTAAATGAACCCTTGTAAGTCCAGGATTATCTCTAGCGATCCCTCTCTTCAGAGGCATCCCTGGAGATTGAGGGATAATGATCTCCCATGCCCCATGACATCTTGGCGCCATTTGCATGATGGCATCATGACGCACACAGAGGAATGGCCTCCCTAGGATTCCGCCTCTCTCCTGTCCAATATTGTCATAGACGGGCAGGACAGCTCCCATTTTTGGGGTTCAGAAAGTTCTTTCGATGGATCCTTCCTTCTCCCTGACAGATAAATGTTTATGAGGATTCTCCGTCCTCCAGGTCCTGGTTGTCCCAAAGGTGCTTTTTTCAAGAGGCAACTGGACTTCCTTGTGTTTTCTTTGAAGATGTTTCACTTCTCATCCAAGAAGCTTCTTCAGCTCTGATGGATGGCGGGGAAGGAATGAAGGTAGTGAGAAAGAGAAGAAGGAAGGAAGGAAGGAAGGAAGGAAGGAAGGAAGGAAGGAAGGAAGGAAGGAAGGAAGGAAGGAAGGAAGGACTATGGAGATTCTCAGTCATCCAGATCCTGGTTGTCCCAAAGGTACTTTTTTCAAGAAGCAACTTGGACTTTCTGATTTTTCTTTGAAGACGTTTCGCTTCTCATCCAAGAAGCTTCTTCAGCTCCGACTGGATGGTGGGGAAGGGAAGGATTTATACTCCTTGCAGACAGCTGGCCATTTGCATCTTTTAAAGACTCCCATAAGGAACACGATGGCTCAGGGGCTAGGACATTGAGCTTGTAGATTGAAAGGTCGGCAGCTCAGTGGTTCGAATCCCTGGTGCTGCCGTGTAACGGGGTGAGCTCCCGTTACTTGTCCCAGCTTCTGCCAACCTAGCAGTTTCGAAAGCACATAAAAATGCAAGTAGAAAAAATAGGGACCATCTTTGGTGGGAAGGTAACAGCGTTCCGTGCGCCTTTGGTGTCTAGTCATGCCGGCCACATGACCACGGAGACGTCTTCGGACAGCGCTGGCTCTTCGGCTTTGAAACGGAGATGAGCACCGCCCCCTAGAGTCGGCAACAACTAGCATGTATGTGCGAAGGGAACCTTTACCTTTACCTTAAAGCCTCCCAATTCCCCACCATCCAATCAGAACTGAGGAAGCTTCTTGGATGAGAAGGAAAACATCTTCAAAGAAGAACAAGAAAAGTCCAGTTGCCTCTTGAAAAAAGCACCTTTGGGTTATCTCCGACAGACACCCACCCCCCACCCACCCGTACCATCCCACCTGGAAAGGAGGCTCTGTTTGCGAGCCACCTCATCTCACCCATCAGCTGCCGCCTCCTTCCTGCGGCCCTTTGCTTGTTTCTCCAACGCCGTCTGCCGAGGGCCAGCTGGAGCCCGGCCAAGGCACCCAGCCAACCCATAACTTTCGGCCGGTCACTCTGAAAGGGCGGTTTCCTCAGCAACCGGCAAAACTCTGCCATGTGAGCCTCAGGAAACCAAGCTGAAGGAGAGGAGAGGAGAGGAGCCAAGCGACTGCCAAGCCAAAGAGGCTGAACTTCTCCGGGGCTGGCTACGTCCCTTTGGGCCAGTTGGCACTTCCCTCCCGGTAGGGCTGGTGGAGAGTTTCTCTCGGAGACTTTCTCTCGGGGTGCAGAAACTGGGGGAAACAGCCCCTGACTGGGTGGCTGGAGGGGGATCAGATAAGCTCTGCAGGACTGTGGCTTGTCTCAGGAGCGTCCCTTGGCTGCCCGGGCGCTGCGGAAGGTTTCTGGTTAGCTGCACTTGGCTGAACTCGGTCTGTTCCACCCGGCAAGAGCACCGGGCTCTGTGCCACCTTGGAAGAGGGCTTGGAAGAGAGAGAAGGGGCTTGGTTGCAGGGCCCGGAGGGGAGGGGAGGACCTTTTCCGCCTGCTTGCTGTGTTTGGAGACTTTCGGGTCATTTAACATGTTTGGAAGGGGCTGGGAATCCGACCCAAAGGAGTTCCAAGAGCGTTTGGATGGATATCACTTGGGTTGATCCAAGACTCGTTGGAGGAACTGTAAGGTGATCTGAGGATCTGCTCGCGTGTCCAGGAGGGTGGCTTCTAGCTGGGTTAGTCTAAAACTGATCGCCTGTTTTGGGAAGATCTGAATTCCGCTCGTATCTCTTATTTCATGCCTATGATTGTGTCCGCCACTTTTCTTCTCTTCCTTCTTTGCTTTCCTCTAAGTTTAATGTGCCTGGTTTTTTTTTCTCCTCTCCTCTCCTCTCCTTTCCTTTCCTCTCCTTTCCTCTTTCTTTTCTCCATCCCTTACTCCCTTTCTTCTCTATCTTTACCTTCCTTCTTTCTTCCCCCTCCCTCCCTCCCTCCCTCACTCCCTTCCTTCTTTCCTTCCCCTCCCTCTCTCCTTCCTCTATCTTTCCTTCCTTCCTTCCTTGCCCCTCTCTCCCTTCCTCTATCTTTTCTTTCCTTCCTTCCTCCTCCCTCTCTCCCTTCCTCTATCTTTCCTTCCTCCTCCTCCCTCCTTCCTTCCTTCCTTCCTTGCCCCTCTCTCCTTCCTTCTCTATCTTTTCTTTCCTTCCTTCCCCCTCCCTCCCTCTCTCCCTTCCTCTATCTTTTCCTTCCTCCCTCCCTTCCTTCCTTCCTTCCTTCCTTGCCCCTCTCTCCCTTCCTTCTCTATCTTTTCCTTCCTTCCTTCCCCCCTCCCTCTCCCTTCCTTCTCTATCTTTCCTTCCTTCCTTCCTTCCTTCCTTCCTTCCTTCCTTCCTTCCTTGCCCCTCTCTCCCTTCCTTCTCTATCTTTTCCTTCCTTCCTTCTTTCCTTTCCTCTTCCTACCTCTCCCTTCCTTCTTTCCTTCCCCCTCCCCCTTTCTTTATCTTTTCCTTCCTTCCTTCCTACCTACCTACCTACCTTCCCTCCCTGTCCCTTTGCTTTGCTTCCCTTCCCCACTCCATCTTCACAAACACACACACACATGCACATACAAACAAACAATTGTGGTTTTGCTGTCAAATGTAGGCACCTATGGTGTGGTAGAGCCTGTCAGTGGTTGTATTGATCGTTATTGATGAATGTTAGGTTAACCAGGCTATGGATTTTGTGGTATGTTTTTTTATTGTTCAGAAATTGTTTGTTTTCTATTGTTTTAGTGCTTTTATATTGTCCTCCTATTGTTTGTGAGCCACCCAGAGTCATACAACCGAGATGGGCACTACTGATATATATATACACGTACTGTATCTACTTACACTTAACACCCATCCCCATTTTACAACTAAGACTACTGACTCTAAGCTGAGTGACGCGCAGCTACTCTTCCTTAGCCGAGAACATGCAAACGGCTGTTGTGGAAATCAAGAGACCGACAATCTCACATGCTTTGAAAAGATTCGGCGTCAGGCGCTTCCCCAGTTCATGGAGAAGCCAGGAAGGCCCAGAACGAAAAGTAGTTACCGTGGCATTTTACATGCAAATTCTTCCATGTAAGAAACCTTCTCAAGTTGCAAAGGCTCTTGAGGAAGGAAGGAAGGAAGGAAGGAAGGAAGGAAGGAAGGAAGGAAGGAAGGAAGGAAGGCAAAGTTTCTCAACAACCCACCATCTCCTCTTCCTCCTCTGCTTTGAGACCCATCGTCAGTTTTCTACGGAGCCCTGAATTGAACATAGGATACAAAAAGTGCCTTTTTCTGGAGCAGCGGCGATAGCAAGCTCCTGGCATGAATGTTTCATGAGGAAACACGAGCATTCTGGCTGGAAACTCAAGAGCAGCTTCTCCAAGGTGCTGGATTGCGGGCGCCATCATTTCAAGCTTCTCACAAGGCCTTGAGACCTCTGATCAAATGGGGATTGATTCGGTTGGATTGAGTATCTTTTTTGTACCAAGAGAAGAGAATATTTGAAGCTTAGAGTTGAACTGTGGGCTCCTTGGTGCTCTCTGAGCAGGCTGGTTTCCTTCCAGACATTTCAGGACCCAACTAAGGAACATCATCAGCGCTAGAAGGGAGTGTGGTTTGTGGAGAGGAGGAGGAGGGCAGCTGTAGGGTCCTTGATGATCTCTGAGCTTGGTGGTTTCCTTCCAGACATTTCAGGACCCAACAAGGGAACATCATCAGTGCTAGATGGGAGAGTGGTTTGTGGAGAGGAGGAGGAGGAGGAAGGGGGGTGGGAGGAAGGCTGTAGGATCCTTGATTATCTCTGAGCTTGGTGGTTTTCTTGCAGATGTTTCATTGTCAAACTAGATAACATCATCAATGCTGCACTGATAGCACTGATGATGTTACCTAATTAGGTCATGGAAGGTCTGCAAGAAAACCACCAAGCTCAGAGAGCACCAAGGACCTCTCATTTCAACCTTGAGCTACAAATATTCTCCTTGATTGGTCTTGCAGATGTTTCATGATCCAACTAGGTAACACGATCTCTGCTAGAAGGGAGGGGATCTCTGCCCTCCCCCCGCAATTTTGCAGAACTATCTGCCTCCCGCAATCTCGGCTGGTCCTCCACAGTGGTGAGGTATGCTCTGAGTTTTTGGTGGAGGGCAACCAACTCCATCATCCTTGTCTAGGGGACCAGGGATCTGGAAGGGGAAGGAGGACAGGAATAACACTGTGTCAGACCTCATGATCCCATTGCAAGGAATGGATGGATTATGTCATGTGCATCAGGCAGATGACAAATGATGGCATGGCAGGCAGGACCTTATCCTAGTTTCTCCTGGATTCCCATGACTTTGAGTCACTTAAGATGCTAAGCTGGGCTTAGTTTTAAAAGATGGCCCAACTCGTTGGATTCACACACACATTGTGCCAGCAGAAAGCCCAACATAGCACATCTGGGGGTTAGCATCGTGTGTGAACCCAGTGGCACCTCCCTACATCTCACCCCATGGAATTTTTGAGAGAGGGTTTCATCCCAAAAGCTTATTTCAGAGGGTTGTTCTCCTGAGGTTTCCCTCCCCCGAGAAGTTTTGTGATGTTTCTACAAGGCCCAGGGCTTCCAGTCTTGAAATTACCTTGTTATTCTACATGGAGAGTGAGTCTTGGTTGTGCAAACATCAGTAACGGACGACTTGAGTAGCAGACATCTAAGGAAGACGATCATGTTGGTTGAGACCTTGGTTGGTTGAACCAGAGTCGGAAGTAGGACAGGCAAGGGACCTTGTAGGACACCACAGCTCTGGCTGAATAAGAAAGATCTGCAAATGATACTATTGGGCATTCCAAAGCTTGATAGCCAAAAGAGGATCCCAAGGAAAAGAAGTGGTCTACTACTTCTAGTTGGTTGCCAAGAAAACTGCCCAGCTGGGCTTCTGGAGCCCACACAAGTCAACCTTGCCTGCACAGGAATTTTGCTTTTCTGGTCTCATTGAAGGATTGACTTTCAAGAAACTAGAGAAATGCCAGTGAAGGGCGGGATGGAAAGTGCCCTCTGGGCTGCAGTGAGGAGGATTCATCCAACCCAGGAGAGGTCACACTCTCTCAGCTCAACCTACTTGGTAGGATTGTTCTGTGGGGGAAAGTAGGAGGAGATCGGGCTGTGTGTTGGCTGCTTTGAGCTCTTGTATGAAGATAGAGGGAAGGAGAGAAGGATGGAGGAATAGAAAGGATGGGTGGAGGTTGGATGGATGCTTGCATTTCAAGAAAATAGAAAAAGCCCCGATAGGACAGAGTGGAAAGTCCCCTGAGGGGAGACTTTCAAGAGGACACCTTCACCCAACCCACCAAGAGGACACCTTCACCCAACCCACCAAGAGGACACCTTCACCCAACCCACCAAGAGGACACCTTCACCCAACCCACCAAGAGGACACCTTCACCCAACCCACCAAGAGGACACTTCACCCAACCCACCAAGAGGACACCTTCACCCAACCCACCAAGAGGACACCTTCACCCAACCCACCAAGAGGACAACTTCACCCAACCCGCCAAGAGGACACCTTCACCCAACCCGCCAAGAGGACACCTTCACCCAACCCGCCAAGAGGACACCTTCACCCAACCCGCCAAGAGGACACCTTCACCCAACCCGCCAAGAGGACACCTTCACCCAACCCGCCAAGAGGACACCTTCACCCAACCCGCCAAGAGGACACTTCACCCAACCCGCCAAGAGGACACCTTCACCCAACCCACCAAGAGGACACCTTCACCCAACCCGCCAAGAGGACACCTTCACCCAACCCGCCAAGAGGACACCTTCACCCAACCCGCCAAGAGGACACCTTCACCCAACCCGCCAAGAGGACACCTTCACCCAACCCGCCAAGAGGACACCTTCACCCAACCCACCAAGAGGACACCTTCACCCAACTCATCAGAAGCAGGAAGATCATCAAGTGCACATTGGATGTCCAGATTCACCAAAAGGCCTGGTGAAAAAGGACCAACGGGGTCCTGTGCCCTTATTACAGCCTTGTTTGCAAAACAAAGAAGCCAGTCAGCTTCTGAGTTTCTCAGAAGAGCTCAGATCGAGCAGAGGCAGGCTTGCAAGAGGGAGTGTGTTGCCTTCCGAAGGCCACTAGACGGCAACCTTTGTGCGTGGCTTATTGTCTGCAGAAGAACATGACAACCTTGGGGTTTGATAGCTACCAGAGGCTCCTAAGCTGGACCCCGTGTGCCCCAGGGTATCAGGTGCCACTGCTGTGGTGACAAGCTCCCACGAGACCTGCCCAGCCTCTCTTATGCATGCCCTTAGTGACAGAGAGAAGCACGCGGCAGCAAAGGGTCACGTGAAGAAGGTGAGCCACTCGGGAGGCATCCAGGGCAGGTGAGCCGGAGAAAGCTTCTCTCCAGGTGTCAAAGGTGTGTTGAAAGAGGACTCCTCCTTGAGAACAGGCTGTTCCCAGATTTTCCGTGCAAGAATTAATTATCTCCTTTCCCCGCTTGGATCGCGCGAGCTTTGAAAAGAGTCGGCGGAATTCAGGTAGGAATTCAGGTGGCTGGAGTTTTTCCTCTCCCAATTTTCACTGGGGTTAAGGAAAGGTAAAACGGCAGAGAAGCTGGAGGAGAAAAGGTGTGGTCCCCACACATCTGGAGCTCCAGTGGAAAAGGATGGTGTAAAAGCCAGCTTTTTGAAAGCCCGGAATCTGACAGACGGAGAACGGTTACGGGAATTGGGTATGTCTGGTCTAATGAAAAATTAATGAAAAGAAGGACTAGGGATGACATGATAGCAGTCTTCAAGAATCTTTGAGGATATTTAGAAAATGTCATTGTTGTTGTTGTTAGTTGCGAAGTTGTGTCCGACCCATCGCTTCCCCATGGACAACATTCCTCCAGGCCTTCCTGTCCTCTACCATCCTCTGGAGTTTATTTAAGCTCATGCTTCAATGACTCCATCCAGCCACCTCGTTCTCTGCCGTTCCATTCTTCTTTTGCCCACCATCTTTCCCAGCATTAGGCTCTTCTCCAGTGAGTCCTTCCTTCTCATTGGGTGGCCAAAGTATTTGAGTTTCCTCTTCAGGATCTGGCCTTCTAAAGAGCAGTCAGGGTTGATCTCCTCTAGGACTGACCGGTTGGATCGCCTTGCAGTCCGAGGGACTCGCAGGAGTCTTCTCCAGCACCAGGGTTCAAAGGCCTCAATCCTTTGGCGCTCAGCCTTCCTTATGGTCCAACTTTCGCAGCCATCCATTGCAACTGGGAAAACCAGAGCCTTGACTATACGCACTTACGTTGGCAGGGTGATGTCTCTGCTTTTTAGTTCGCTGTCTAACTTTGCCATAGCTTTCCTCCCCAGGAGCAAGCGTCTTTTGACAAAATTTCATTCCATCAGTGGCAAAACGCCATGCTCTTCACATACCTGATGCATGACAACATCCTAAGGTCCTTAGGTACAACCTGATGCACATGAAGGTCAACCCCAGCCAAACCACTGGTGGCTGTGGCTTGACATGGTTATGAGCAGATTCATTTAAAACATGTTTTTGCTGCTTTGGCCCACTTTAGTTGGAACTTCTGTGAACCAAGCACCTGGGTAAGTTATTTCATCATTCTTAGTTGCCGGTTTCTTTGCAAAATGACATCCTTCTACCAGCAGGAGGCAGGAGTGAGTTTCACATCTCCTGATGCTTCCAATTCCAATTCTTCCAAAAGCTGACAAAAAGAGTTGAAGTTCTCTCAAGGTTATTTACTCGTCAGATGTGGGACTACGACTCTCATCCTGGGAGACCAAGCTGGGTTAGAATGATGGGATCACGGCACATCTGGAGGGGAGGGGACAGATTACTTTAGTGGGGGCAGGTGGGCTGAGAAGGATCCCTCGTAGAATGGAAGATCTGAAGGGTTCAATCTAACAGAGAGGAGGATAGTTTTATGTGAACAGGAAGAAATGTATCTTCTTGATACCAAGGAAGAGATTCAGGAGATGGGGCTATTATGTGTTTTTGAAAAGTCTCGTGTGTTCCAGAAATGAGAAGCTGAAGCAAAAGGCACCTATCCAGTCTAGATTTGTCTCTGTCTTTTTCTCTCTCTCTGTCTCTCTTTCTCACTCTCTTTCTCTTTCTCTCTCTCACACTCACTCTCTTTCTCTATTTCTCTCTCTCTCTCTTTTGTAAATTAATAATCATATGATGGTGTGAAATGGAATATGTTTTATGTTATATTTTAGATTATGTTTGTTAGTTACAATACCCTGTATTCTGTTCTGGGAAGTCTCGGGGGGGGGGGGAATGGGCGGGGGAAGGGGAAGATTATAAATTGATTGATTGCCATTGTACAGGTATAATGGTAGAATTAAACAAGTTGGAATGGTGTAAAGTCGGGACTGCTCGGTAACCACTCCCGAAGGGAAAGGATAAGGAAAGAGGAGTAAAGAAGGAAGAAAGTAGGGAGGGAGGTAGGGAGGTAAGAAAGAAGGGAGGGAGAAGAAAGGATAGGAGGAGGAGAAGGAGGAGAAGATAGAGGGTTAGAAAGGATGGAAGTGAGAAGTGGGAAAGAGGAGGGGAAGTAGGAAAGCGAGGAGAAGGATGGTGGGGAAAGTCGAAGAAGGATGAGAAGGGTAGAAAGGATTAAGGGAGGGAGTGGCGGTCGAGCAGCCCTGATGGAGTATAATTTGAGTATAGGATCGATTGTTGGATAAGTGATTGTATTGTACACTGGTCAAACTGTGGGAATTATTATGGAAAATAAAAAATTTTGTTCTGGCAAAAAATAATCATATCAATGATTAAATTAAATCAGTGGAATGACTTGCTTCCAGAAATTGTTGGTGCTCCAACACTGGAAGTTTTTAAGAAGAGATTGGACAGCCATTTGTTTGGAATGATATAGGGTCTCTCCTACTTGAGCAGGGGGTTGGACTAGAAGACCTCCAAGGTCCCTTCCTAACTTTCATATTCTGCTATTTTTCCTTCTTCCTTCCGTCCCTCAGTTTTTTTCTCCCTATTTAACCGCTATTTCTCTTATTTTCCATTCTGTTGTTGGTGTTTTTACGTTTGGATAATAACGATGATCATGATAGCCGTCATAGTAATAACACTAGTTGTAATAGCGACCATGGTTCGAATGGGAGACCCTTAAAGTAGAATGGGCTTGGAAGTCAAGTCACCATTCTGGAGGAACACTTCCTACTAGATGTGATTGTGTCCTCCAAGAAAATTATCTGGTCTCGTCTGGGCGGTTTTCTTGGCAATCATCTGGAAGCGTTTGGGACCACATCTTTCCAACTCAAGACTTGAAATCCAGGTCCTGCTTGAAGTTGAGCCCAACTTCTGGCAACTTTTGTAGACAGATTCACATCTTCTTGTCATCTTCTGGGTATGATACAGTAGTGGGTTGGCTCAATTTGGGCAAAGGGGGAGGGGGCGGTTTGATCTCAGTGGTGGGTTTCAATTTTTTTTACTACCGGTTCTGTGGGTGTGGCTTGGTGGGTGTGGCAGGGGAAGGATACTGTAAAATCTCCATTCCCTCCCCAATCCAGGGGAAGGATACTGTAAAATCTCCATTCCCTCCCCAATCCAAGGGAAAGTTACTGCAAAAATCCCCATTTCCTCCCAATCAGCTGGGACTTGGGAGGCAGAGAATAGATGTGGGCGGGGCCAGTCAGAATTTTTACTACTGGTTCTCCAAACTAGTCAAAATTTCCGCTACCGGTTCTCCGGAACTGGTCAGAACCTGCTGAAACCCACCTCTGGTGGACCTCCCAGTCCAGCCAGCAGTCCTGGTCCCCCAATACCAGACACTTCTCCTTCCAAGAACTAACCAGAATCAACCCTTCTAGGCTTCTTGGATCATGCCTGGTTGACTAGTAGATCTTCCCAGTTGACTTCATGGATTCAGGCGGTGGCATGCCGTGAAGAATCCATTGGCCAACCATTGTTGGAAGTCCCTTGGGTCTTTCCTTTCTGCTAATCCTAAAGTGAGGCAAGGGACCCCCTTCGCGCCAATCCTTCCAGCTAACTGGGTCCTGCTTTTGTTCTCTTTCAGTCAATGCCACCCGCATCTCCCCCAGCGCCCCCTCCCTCAGGATGTCCCAGCTCTCTTCCACCTTGAAGCGCTACGTGGACTCCCCCCGCTACTCGGATACCTTGCCTTGCAGCAAAGCCTCCACCAGCTATGCCACCTATTCCTCCTACTCTTCAAAACTCTCCTCCTCCTACTCAGACAAAGAGAAGCTCAACTACAAGCCCGCCACTCCTTCCAGCTACTTGACTTCTACCCACCTACGGACATCGGGGGCCACCGCCTCCTCTTCCTTGAACTTTGATGGGGGCGGGAGGCTGCTCCAACGCCCGGACTCAGGCACCAGGCTGAGCCCGGGGTACAGCCGGGTCCCCGTGCGGCCTTCCGGAGGACTGAGTGGAGGGGCCACTTACTCCTTTGCAAACGGCCCTTCGACCAGCTATGGCTCCACCCCGCTGGGACGCAAGAAATCCAGCAGCCATTCCGACTTGGCGCGGGACTTTTCCTCCATGCACCTGTCCTCGGACCCCTACCCCTCCACCTCTACCCGTAGCCCCTTCATCGCCCGCCCCCGCCAAGAGCTCTGTAGCATCCAAGGATTTTACCAGCCCACCAGACACTCGGAATACGTCCAGGACTACTTGGAGTCCTACAGTCGCAAAGGGGGACGCTCCCCGGGCCCCGGCTTGCACGGCTCCACCCCGGAGGTCATCACCCCTTCCTTCCGCCCCACTAGCCGTTCCTCCGTTCAGCAGTGGGAGTGGACTGACAACCAGACAGACGTCCTGAGCAAGGAGAATCCGGTAAGAGCCTCCACAATTTAAACTGGGTTGGGGGCGGTGGGGGGGGCTCTGCCTTTTCCATGGAACTAGGAAAATTGTAGGGGTGGGAAATGAGCCCTCACTGATGCAAACCAGCACTGAAAGGTGAGTCGAACTAAAATCAGCACAAAGAAAGGGATTTCTCGAGGTAGCAACATCGAGTCCAGACCACGGGTGAAATTCAGTTGGTTCTATCCGGCTCGGGCAAACAGGTAGCGGCAGCTGCGTAGGCTCCGCCCATCCATGCAGACATCATGATGTCATTTTTTGGCAAAATCTTAAGCCTCTGTGCATGCACAGCCGACAGCGCACGTGAACAGAGAAAATGAGTGCACTGTGCGCACACATTGGCGAACCGGTAGGGAAGGTATGTTAATTTCAGCCCTGGTCCAGACGGTATCTTAACCCAGCCTTCACACAACGCACGACCTCTCTTGTCCTACCCAAATTGACCACCGTTTGCTAAATTGCTAAATCTGTTAGCAGATTATTTTTATAAAGTTGTGGGGGGGTGTTAATTGACGGTTCACCCCCATTTGGCTTCCTGCTCCTAGCTGGGCAGAAGCCTCTGTAACCTCGGCGGTTGTGAAACTCAAAAAAATCCAAATCCTCACGGCCCCGTTTCGCCCTCCAGTAACATTGCACTCCGTAACCTCCTGTTTTTCCATCCATTCCAAGCGCACCTGGGTTTTTGTTTTTTTTTCCAACACACCCTTGGCACGCTCCGGGCACACAATGCCCTCATCTCCTCGGGAGCACAGCCAGGTGGAATGGCCATGGTACCTGGGTCAACAAGGGCATGGCCCAGTGGCCTAATTGTACTGTGTCCAGGTGAGGTCAGGCGTGATTAAATGCCGGGTTACCGGCCGCCAATACCACCGCCGCCCTGAATGGCTCGGGGCTCTCTGTGTTCCTGAGTTATGGGAAGCTGAATGATGCAGGATCCAATCTGGGTCGGTCACCTGGACCAGAGGTTTTGTCTTCTGAATTTTTGGGACTCGTGCCGGAGTTCCTCTTCAAGGAGTATCTCTCTCTAGTTTGTCAACTTGAGTGACTTGGCAAAAGATGGCGACAACAGCCACTCCTGAAACGTCCATGCCAGGTTGAGGAAAGGGTGAAGGGGAAACGTGTGTGTCGAGCGCAGATGTCGCCTTTGGGCAGGATGCTGACCCTAAAGGTGTTTTCGGCCTTTCCAGCTGCAGCTCCACCTTGTGGCTTTTTTTGGGGGGGGGTCACACCTGGAGGAGGAACAGCTGGAAAGCACAGACAAAAAGAGAGACCCCGAGCGAGGTTTCCGCCACATTCACCATCTGTGGTGACCGCCGGCAGGGCCCCGGCCTTCTCTCAACGTCTCTTAGGACTATTGACATAACAAGCTGGCGTGCGTGCGTACGCGGGCGGGCGTGTGTGTGTGTGTTTGTGCGATTCTCTGCATGTTCCCGAGTGAGTATTAAGTGATTATATCGGTTACATAAAAAATGGGGACTTGTGCCAAGGACTGAGAGGCAGGGAAACAGAAAATCTGACAGGGCGACTTTTTCGTTGCTGGTGAAACAAGCAATTTCGGGGCGAGGAGGGGGAGGACACTGAAGGAAGGGGCTGGTTCCCTGCACTTCTCCTCCCCCCCCCCCACCCCAGCATGGATGTGTATCCTGGGGATGGTCTCTGCCCTCCCCCTTTTTTTAAGCCCCCATCTAAACCGCTGTTTGTTCCCCTTTGATCATCCCTTCACCCTTCCCAATTCCGGCATCATTGAGAGCTAATAGGGGTTAAGGGGCTGGGCTAGAAACCAGGAGATAGGGAGCCTTAGTCTCACCTTAGCCATGAAAGCCGACTGGGTGACGCTGTTTATTTATTTATTGATTTGTATCCTGCGCTTTGGGCCAATCACCAGGAGTCTGTGACTTCTAGTCCCGCCTTAGGCATGAAAGGCAGATGGGTGACTTTGGGCCACTCACCAGGAGCTGGCGAGTTCTAGTCCCGCCATAGGCACAAAAGTTAGCTGGGTGACTTTGGGCCAATCACCAGGAGACGGCGAGTTCTAGTCCCGCCTTAGGCACAAAAGTTAGCTGGGTGACTTTGGGCCAATCACCAGGAGACGGCGAGTTCTAGTCCCGCCTTAGGCACAAAAGTTAGCTGGGTGACTTTGGGCCAATCACCAGGAGATGGCGAGTTTGGGCCAATCACCAGGAGACGGCGAGTTCTAGTCCCACCATAGGCACAAAAGTTAGCTGGGTGACTTTGGGCCAATCACCAGGAGCTGGTGAGTTCTAGTCCCGCCTTAGGCGCGAAAGCCAGATGGGTGACTTTGGGCCAATCACCAGGAGACGGCGAGTTCTAGTCCCGCCATAGGCACAAAAGTTAGCTGGGTGACTTTGGGCCAATCACCAGGAGATGGCGAGTTTGGGCCAATCACCAGGAGACGGCGAGTTCTAGTTCCGCCATAGGCACAAAAGTTAGCTGGGTGACTTTGGGCCAATCATCAGGAGACGGCGAGTTCTAGTCCCGCCTTAGGCGCAAAAGCCAGCTGGGTGACTTTGGGCCACTCACCAGGAGATGGCGAGTTCTGGTCCTGCCTTTGGGCATGAAAGTCACTAGGGTGATTTTAGGTCACTCCCTCTCTCACACCTCCACCCATCTCACAGAGTTCTTGTGGGAAAAGTAGAAGGAGGAAGGAGTGCCCACTTGGTGTGTTAATTATAAAGTAATAAAACGTAGAATTTAAAAAAATAAAAATGGTGCAAAGGAAATATTGTTCCCTCCACTCTCCAAGCATGCTCTCATTCACCATAAGCATCTAGCAAAATTCCCACACACACCCCAAACTGGGAGAAGATCGGCACGGAGCCACAGTAGTGCAGTGGTTAGAATGCAGTACTGCAGCTAATTCCGCTGCCTGCCTGCTGCCTGCAATTTGGCAGTTCGAATCTCACCAGCTGAAAGTTGACTCATCCTTCCATCCTTCCGAGGTCAGTAAAATAATGACTCAGATTGTTGGGGGCAAGAGGCTGACTCTGTAAACCACTTAGAGAGGGCTGCAAAGCTGTATATAAGTGCTATTGCTATTGCTATGGACCATTAGCCTAGCCTCCGCTGTGCTTCTCACCCTAGCTATCTTTTATCCATTCCTAATTTGCAAAGTCCGGAAGCCTCTCTTTTAATAGTTAAGGAATAACCTCTCCGAGTGCAGTGAACCTGAGTTAGCAATCTCGAGGAAGGATTTGTAAGAAGGGACAAAGTTCGAATCAGTCCAATGTTCTTCTTTCAAGCTTGTTTCGTTTGCGGAACGAATTAGTTCCAAAAAAGAAAGAAAGAAAGAAAGAAAGAAAGAAATGTAATAGTTCCTGGAAGTTTTGATTAAGACCCAAAGCTCTTTAAGATCAAATTGCCTTTGATCTTAGTTTCTCAAGGGAGCCTCCTGGGTTCTCCCAGCAATCTTCAGTTTGACGGAACAGGATTGGATATGGATAGTCATCGATTTACGAGCGTAATTAAGCCCAGAATTAAAAGTCGTATGTCGTTGCCAGTGGTGAGTTGCTACCGGTTTGCAGGCGAACAGGTAGCAGGTAGCAGTGGTGGCGGGCCCAACCGGACCCTTCTGCACATGCCCACGAGCAAACCAGTAGTGACGGGCTTTGAAACCCACCCCTGGTCCTTGCAGTTGTTAAATTGGAGGTCGCCTATTTTATGATCTGTTTTGAAGGTGGTCCTAAGTCGTTGCAGTCGTTGAATGGATGTCGCCGATTTTATAATCTTTTCTGAAATGGTTATTAAACAAACACATTAAGCAAATACCACAGTCGTTAAGTGAACACATTTTCACCAATGGTGTGTGTTTTCTGCCAAAGCAAAACCCTGTAAGAAAACACCGGAAACCGGCAAAAAATGCTGAAAGCCACAATTACATGACCGCAGAATACTGCAAATGGCCGTAAACGCGAGCCTGGCGGCCCGATGCTGAAAATTCGATCGCTTGACCTCGGCATAACTGGTCAGGGAATACTGGGAGCTGAAGTCCCCGTGTCTTAGAAGTTACCAGGTTGAGAAACATTGATCTACAGGGGCCTTTCATGACCCTTGGGTTCACAGATGAAATCCAGGTTTTTTTTACTACCGGTTCTGAGGGTGTGGCTTGGTGGGCGTGGTGTGGCTTGGTGGGCGTGGCAGGGGAAGGATACTGCAAAATCCTCATTCCCTCCCCACTCCTGGGGGAAGGATATTTTAAAATTCCCAGTACCTCCCCACTCCTGGGGGAAGGATATTGCAAGATCCCCATTCCCTCCCCGCTCCTGGGGGAAGGATACTGCAAAATCCCCATTCTCTCCCTACTCCTGGGGGAAGGATATTTCAAAATCCCCATTACCTCTCCCACTCCTGGGGGAAGGATATTGCAAGATCCCCATTCCCTCCCCGCTCCTGAGGGAAGGATACTGCAAAATCTCCATTCCCTCCCCACTCCTGGGGGAAGGATATTATAAAATCTCCATTCCCACCCCACTCTGGGGCCAGCCAGAGGTGGCATTTGCCGGTTCTGCAAACTACGCAAAATTTCCACTACCGGTTCTCCAGAACCTGCTGGATTTCACCCCTGGTTACATAGAAAATAATTTCTCAGACTTCAAAGGAAAATTGCAAAAAAGGCAGATATTTGGGGAAATGAATTTCAGGAGGTAGAGGGAGGATTGCGCCCTCTGGCCATTCAGCCTCCCTTGCTGAGGGTCACGCTGGGTGCCTGCAACCTCATTGACTTTACCCAGGGGGGGGGGGCTGGCAAGTGGCCAGTGGGGTGGGACGGACGCTGTGGTTGTCCTTTCTCCTGGCATGCTGGGAAGGGGAAGATCCCTGCTAAAAAAGCCTCCATGCAACAGAACTCAGGTAGCCCTCAACTTACAGGAAGCAGCAGGTGAAGCTAAGCAAGATCACATCAAATACCTGTACAATTAGCACAGGGGCCCCCCAAGGCTGTGTGCTCTCCCCACTTCTCTTCTCTCTGTATACCAATGACTGCATCTCCAATGATCCATTTGTTAAGCTACTGAAGTTCGCAGATGACACAACAGTGATTGGTCTCATTCGAGACAATGACGAATCCGCATATAGACGAGAGGTCGAACGACTAGCCGTGTGGTGCAACCAAAACAATCTGGAACTGAACACACTCAAAACCGTAGAAATGGTGGTAGATTTTAGGAAAAACCCTTCCATACTTCCACCTCTCACAATACTTGACAACACAGTATCAACAGTAGAAACCTTCAAATTTCTGGGTTCTATCATATCGCAAGATCTCAAATGGACAGCTAACATCAAAAACATCATTAAAAAAGGACAACAAAGAATGTTCTTTCTGCGCCAACTCAGTAAGCTCAAACTGCCCAAGGAGCTGCTGATCCAGTTCTACAGAGGAATTATTGAGTCTGTCATTTGCACCTCTATAACTGTCTGGTTCGGTTCTGCAACCCAACAAGAAAAACACAGACTTCAGAGGATAATTAGAACTGCAGAAAAATAATTGCTACCAACTTGCCTTCCATTGAGGACCTGTATACTGCGAATCAAGAAGAGAGCCGTGAAAATATTTGCAGATCCCTCGCATCCTGGACATAAACTGTTTCAACTCCTACCTCAAAACGACGCTATAGAGCACTGCACACCAGAACAACTAGACACAAGAACAGTTTTTCCCAAGGCCATCACTCTGCTAAACAAATAATTCCCTCAACACTGTCAGACTATTTACTGAATCTGCACTACTATTAATCGTTTCATAGTTCCCATCACCAATCTCTTTCCACTTATGACTGTATGACTATAACTTGTTGCTGGCAATCCTTATGATTTATATTGATATATTGATCATCAATTGTGTTGTAAATGTTGTACCTTGATGAACGTATCTTTTCTTTTATGTACACTGAGAGCATATGCACCAAGACAAATTCCTTGTGTGTCCAATCACACTTGGCCAATAAAATTCTATTCTATTCTATTCTATTCTATTCTACAATAGTTCACCTGGTGGCCATTCAAAAGTTACCATGACCCTGACACAAGGGACTTAGGACCGTTTTTCACACTTAATGGCCTTTGCAGGATCCCCATCAGAGGTGGGTTTCAGCAGGTTCTGGCCAGTTCTGGAGAACCGGTAGCAGAAATTTTGAGTAGTTCAGAGAACTAGAAGTAGTAAAAATTCAGACTGGCCCATCTCCCATCTAATCTCTGCCTCCCAAGTCCCAGCTAATCGGGAGGAAATGGGGTTTACCTTGAGTTTGTATCTAATATTTGCTCATGTATTGTTGTGGTTGAAGCTGAAATAGTCATTGACAGGTAAAGACATTGTGGTAGATAATTTTATGTACTATGTTTAGTTCAGACCGAAGTCGGCGTAGTTCTAAGTTGTCTAAGCCCAAAATTTGGAGTCTGGTGGCATAAGGTATTTTATTGCGAGCAGAGGAGTGGAGGACTCTTCTCGTGAAATATCTCTGGACTCTCTCGATTGCATTTATGTGCAGTGTGGGTTCCAGACAGATGAGCTCTTATTCAAGAATTGGTCCATGAGGCTTTATTTAGTATTTATTTATTATTATAATTTGTTTATTATTTATTAAATGAGGCTGGGGGACAGCGCGTGACATTCAGAGGTCATCCGAAGTTGTGCAGATAAAAGAAGCCAGCATTTTGAAGAAGGAGGGACAATTAGCATGAAGGAGAAAGCGTCCAGATGGCTATCATTGAGATGATTGCTGGGTAGCTGCCCTGCCAGAATTTCAGAGGACCAGGGTTAAATGCCTGGGGGGAGGGCACTCTGCATGTCTTTCCCTCCCTCTCCCCACATCTCTTTCCTTCTCTCTTCCCCGAGGCCCCTCTCCCATCCCATTACACCCCCCCCCCAGCTTCCAGACCCATCAAAACGTGGGCATTTCACTTATTTTATTTATTTATTCATTTTGTCAATCCTATCTAAGATAACAGGTAAAAAGGATAGACATAATTTGGATGCATGAAAAGAGTAAGCAAAAAAGGAATATTAGGACAGGGACGGTAGGCAAACAGGTGCATTTATAAAGTAGATTCCTGTGCAGCCAGTACAAGTTTTGGCTCCTGACCGAATTCTCTTTGCTTGCAACAGGTGACGGACGCCCTGAGCGGCTTAGATTGGCCTTGCAGGTGGCGGGGTGGTGGTGGTTGGGGGGTGGAAAAGCAAGCAAGCACATCCTTGGGAGGGTGAAGGGGGGGGGAATCGCTGGAATGGCCTCAGGCTCCATGTCTTAAGTTTGCTTCCAGAAATACTGACTCACCCCAGGGGAGGCATTCCTGGGTGTACTAAGAGGCAGCCCTGGGTGTACTAAGTAGTAAAATCTTGAGTTTCGGCCAAACGGAAGGGGGTTTTGAGTTCAGAAGAACAAAGACCAGGGTGGAAATCCAGCAGATTCTGACAGGTTCTGGAGAACTGGTAGCGGAAATTTTGAGTCGTTTGGAGAATCGGCAAATGCCACCTCTGGCTGGCCCCCGAGTGGGGTGGGAATGGAGATTTTGCAATATCTTTCCCCCTAGGAGTGGGAAGGGAATGGAGATTTTGCAATATCTTTCCCCCTAGGAGTGGGGAGGGAATGGAGATTTTGCAATATCTTTCCCCCTAAGAGTGGGGTGGGAATGGAGATTTTGCAATATCTTTCCCCTAGGAGTGGGGAGGGAATGGAGATTTTGCAGTATCCTTCCCCTAGGAGTGAGGTGGGAATGGGGATTTGCAGTATCCTTCCCCTAGGAGTGGGGTGGGAATGGAGACTTTGCAATATCTTTCCCCCTAAGAGTGGGGAGGGAATGGAGACTTTGCAATATCTTTCCCCCTAGGAGTGGGGAGGGAATGGAGATTTTGCAATATCTTTCCCCTGCCACGCCCACCAAGCCACACCATGCCCACCAAGCCACACCCACAGAACCGGTAGTAAAAAAAAATTGGATTTCACCACTGCCAAAGACCTCCCCCCCCCAATATCTAGTTGCATAGAGGGTGGGGGGACTTCCCATGTCCATCGTGCCCAGCCAAATACATCTCAAGGATCAGCTATAACGTCACGGATGGAGGACTGCCAATGGCAGCAAAGATTACAAGAGCCTCCCTGTGCAAGAATAGTATATCTGTAAAGAGTGAACACCCCCCCACACAAGGAAGGGGAATAACAGGATCAGGGCAGTTTAGGCCTGCTTCTCGGCTTCTCAAAAGCATCCTCCTCCATTATGGCTCCTTTACAACCTGTGGACTTCAACTCCCAGAATTCATTGAGCCAGCTCAGCTCAACTCCCAGAATTCCTGCCCCCTCGCCCCCTCCCCCAGCATGGCTGGCTGAGGAATTCTGGGAGTTGAAGTCCACAAGTGCCTCCAACCAAGTTCTGTGATGAGTGTCATAAGTCCCTTTTTTTTCAGGGCCGTTACAACTTCAAACGGTCACTAAACAAATGGGTCGTAAATCGAGAACTACCTCTAAAGCCAAGTCCGCCAGCCAATGGTGAAATATAAAATTTGTTACTACCAGTTCTGTGGCTTGGTGGTGTGTTTGTGTGTGTGTGTAATGTAACTTGGTGGGCTTGGCCAACTTTTTTTTTTTTTTACTTTTAAAAGCATTTTATCTACCTCTTCGGCCCAAGAGGTTGTAGAAAAAAATGCTTTTAAAAGGCTCTGACGATCCCAGCTGAGTTGCCTGATCGCCAGAGGCTTCTCTTTTCTTTTAAAAGCATTTTTTTTGCCTTTAAAAGAAAAAAAAGCCTCTGGCGATCAGGCAACTCAGCTGGGATCGTCAGAGTCTTTTAAAAGCATTTTTTTTATTGGCTGAAGAGGTTGTAAAAAAACGCTTTTAAAAGCCTCTGATGATCCCAGCTGAGTTGCGCGATCATCAGAGGCTTTTTTGTTTACTTTTAAAAGCATTTTTCGGCGGAAGAAAAAATGCTTTTCAAAGTTTAAAAAAAAAACCTTTGGTGATCGCGCAGCCCAGCTGGGCATCCGGGGGGGGAGCAGGGATTTTTGCTACTGGTTCTCCAAACCACCCGCTGCCATCGCTACCGGATCGAGCGATCCGGTCCAAACCGGGAGCATTTTACCCCCTGCCGCCGGCCCTTCCCACGAACTCACAGCTGCCTGTGGGTTGCAATTGTGTTTTAGCTGTGCATGCACATTTACCAGCCCCATGTAGCTTGCACCGAAGATGCAACAACGCAAGCATCAGCCCCCCTCTCTCCTGAAGCGCCTTGAATGGCTGCGATGCAAGCACTTCTGAGCCACTTTCGCGCATGCACGCATGAGATCATGCGCCTCCAGTGCGCCTCCCAGCCCTGGCTTTGCCCTCCCCAGTGCAAACTTTATCTCTGGGCTCTCAGGGAGCATGAAACGGAGTGACAGGAGCTCGCTGACGAAGAGAGGCTTAAAATTCCAGGAGATAAATAATGCGGGGAGGAGGAGGGGGGACGACAACACATAACCAGCGCACTACACCCCGTCTCCTTGGGTTTATTTTTATCCCGGCCAAAAATAGCTCTACTTCAGCTAAGCTAAACATAGTTTTCTCTGTAGCGAGCCTCCTGTACACAGAGATTTGCCTGGAGGGAGAAGGAAGAGGGGAGGGAGGGGGGGCGGTGAGAGAGAGAAAAGGAATGAAGGTGGCTTGGTTTATTAAAAAAACAAAAATAAGTGAGCAGTTCATTTGTGTTACTTTTGTTCCGGATGTCATAGTATGTGATTTGCACGCTCTCGCCCTCTCTCTCCTTCCCTTCCTCTTTCTCTTTCTCTCTCTCTCTTTCTCTCTCTTATCTATCTATCTATCATCTGTCTGTCTATCTATAATCTATCCATCTGTCTGTCTGTCAAACAGATTAACAGAGTTGGAAGGGACCTTGTAGGTCATCTAGTCCAAACACCCTGGCCAAGCAGGAGACCCTACACATTTCTGACAAATGGCAGTCCAGTCTCGTCTTGAAGGCCTCCAATGATGAAGCTTCCACAACTTCTGAAGGCAACCTGTTCCATGGGTTGATTGCTCTCACTGTCAGAAAGTTTCTATCTATCTGTCTATCTATCTATCTATCTATCTATCTATCTATCTATCTATCTATCTATCTATCTATCTATCTCTATCATATCTATCTATCTATCTATCTATCTATCTCTATCATCTACTGTATCTATCATCTATCTATAGCTCTATCATCTAGCTAGCTTAGCTAGCTAGTTCTATGATCTATCACTATCATCTATCTATCTCTATCATCTATCTATAGCTCTATCACCTATCTATCTAGCTAGCTATCTAGCTATCTAGCTATCTAGCTATCTAGCTATCTAGCTATCTAGCTATCTCTCATATCTATCTATCTATCTCTATCATATCTATCTATCTATCTATCTATCTATCTCTATCATCTACTGTATCTATCATCTATCTATAGCTCTATCATCTAGCTAGCTTAGCTAGCTAGCTCTATGATCTATCTATCACTATCATCTATCTATCATCTATCTATAGCTCTATCACCTATCTATCTATCTATCTATCTATCTATCTATCTATCTATCTATCTATCTATCTATATCTCTATCATATCTATCTATCTATCTATCTATCTATCTATCTATCTATCTATCTATCTATCTATATCTCTATCATATCTATCTATCTATCTATCTCTATCATATCTATCTATCTATCTATCTATCTATCTATCTATCTCTATCATCTACCGTATCTATCATCTATCTATAGCTCTATCATCTAGCTAGCTTAGCTAGCTAGCTATGATCTATCTATCACTATCATCTATCTATCTCTATCATCTATCTATAGCTCTATCACCTATCTATCTATCTATCTATCTATCTATCTATCTATCTATCTATCTATCTATCTATCTATCATCTATCTATCATCTATCTATGTCTTTTGCTCTTGATATTAGCCACTAGGCATCTGCAATAAAAAAAAGATACCCATTAATCGACTTACAACAGTTCCATTTAGTGACCATTCAAAGTCACAACGGCACTGAAAATGGGACATTTTTCACACATACGCACGTGGCAGCCATCCCCTTGGTCACATGATCAAAATGCAAACGCTTGGCAACTGATTCATAGTTATGAGGTCCCAACGTACAGGGGTCACGTGATTCCCTTTTGCGACCTTCGGACAAGCCAAGTCAGCGGGGAAACCAGATTCGCTTAACGACTGTGTTGCGAACTCAACAACTGCAAGTGATTCTCTTAACAATTGTGGCAAGGAAGATTGTGAGCTCTCTCACTTAGCCACAGAGATGTTGGGGCTCAATTGCGGTCGCAAGCCGAGGAGCACAATAGCTGTACTCTGGACAATCTCAGAGGCCCTGTTCCAACACGCAGGCAGTCCTGGATGGGTAGGGTTTGAACCCAGTTCAAAAAGCAACCCCGAACTATTATTGTTTTTGTCCTAGGTTCCAACCCACTGCTGACGTTATTTGTGAGCAAACATTGCTGCACACAGCTGGATTTTCTTCCAAATGGAATAGAATAGAATAGAATAGAATAGAATAGAATAGAATAGAATAGAATAGAATAGAATAGAATAGAATAGAATAGAATAGAATTTATTGGCCAAGTGTGATTGGACACACAAGGAATTTGTCTTGGAATTTGGAATACGTTCATTTGTAGGTTAGATTGGGTCATCAGTGAATATTCAATTGCAGAGATAGCTGGCAGAGGATTTTTGAAAGTTTGTCGGTTGATCCGGAGGGCTCTTCCTGCTTTTCTTGAGGTTTGCAACAGGTAGTCCTCGATTTATGGCCACAATTGATCCCATAACTGACAATTGCTTGGGGAGACATTTCTTAGCTGAATTTTGCTCGATTTTGCAACCTTTCCTGCTTACAGTTGTTAAGTGAATCACGGGGACCCCGGGATGCTGAGTCAGTTGTCATCATGTGACCATGAGGTTCCTGCAACAGTCGTAAGCATGAAAAATGATCATAACTCGTTTTTTTTTTAATGCCATCCCAACTTTGAACGGCCACTATAAATGAACGGTTGTAAGTCGAGGGTTAACCCATCCTTCCAATCTTGAACCTGGGTTTGCGAGGCTGGTGTTCCATCGCGCATCGCGTTGGTTGTTACTCGGAACTTCAGCACCCGGCACCAAAAATTTGGCTCAAGCGAGAGCAGAATTCTGCTAGGAAAGGATAGAAACGTCATTCAAGTGAATCAGGATCCTTGCGTTGTGATGACGCCATCCTTGTCCTTATAGAATAGAATAGAATAGAATTTTTTATTGGCCAAGTGTGATTGGACACACAAGGAATTTGTCTCGGTGCATCTGCTCTCAGTGTACATAAAAGAAAAGATACGTTCATCAAGGTGCAACATTTACAACACAATTGATGGTCAATATATCAATATAAATCATAAGGATTGCCAGCAACAAGTTATAGTCATATAGTCATAAGTGGAAAGAGATTGGTGATGGGAACTATGAAACGATTAATAGTAGTGCAGATTCAGTAAATAGTTTGACAGTGTTGAGGGAATTATTTGTTTAGCAGAGTGATGGCCTTTGGGAAAAAACTGTTCTTGTGTCTAGTTGTTCTGGTGTGCAGTGCTCTATAGCATCGTTTTGAGGGTAGGAGTTGAAACAGTTTATATCCAGGATGCAAGGGGTCTGTAAATATTTTCACGGCCCTCTTCTTGATTCGTGCAGTATACAGGTCCTCAATGGAAGGCAGGTTGGTAGCAATTAATTTTTCTGCAGTTCTAATTATCCTCTGAAGTCTGTGTCTTTCTTGTTGGGTTGCAGAACTGAACCAGACAGTTATAGAGGTGCAAATGACAGACTCAATAATTCCTCTGTAGAACTGAATCAGCAGCTCCTTGGGCAGTTTGAGCTTACTGAGTTGGCACAGAAATAAATTATAAATAAATTAAATTATGTGTCATTGTTGTGTTGTGAGTGGGGTTTTTAAAACCGGCTGCATGTTGTCAACTTTGCCAAGTAGAAGGAAAGAGTGACGCTGAGGCTTGTCGATCAGAAAGGTCGGCAGTTTGGCAGTTCGAATCCCTAGACCAGGTCTCCTGCGTGAGCAAGGGGTTGGACTAGATGCCCTCCAAGGCCCCTTCCAAGTCTGTTACTGTTAAATGTTAAACTTACAGCAGTGGCCAAAATTGCGGAAACCTTTTGGGAAAAGTGTATTTTCTAAAACTAGCTAATAACGCCACTTTTTTTTTTTTTTTTTGGAGTAGTACCATAAAAATTATATCTCAATGGAAAGTTGATTTAATCAAGAATGTGATGCAATAACTTTTATGAAGGATTTGCTGTTAGAATAGCAGTTACAGTATAAAGAAGAAAAGTGAAACATGTAGAAAAAAAACGATACAAAAATGATCACCATGTTAGTTAATGGTTAGTTGGGTAACCTTTAGCAGGAATTGCGGCCTTACAACGTCTTCCCATGGAGTGAACCAAGTCTTTTAATTACGCAGCTGTTATAATGGGAAACCAAGATTGAACGATGGCTTCTATTAACTGGGTTTTATTGCTGGGTCGCTTCTGACTAACAAATTTCTTTAGTCGGCTCCATAGATTTTCAGTTGGGTGAAGGTCTGGGCTATTCCCAGGCTATTCCAGCAGTAGAATAGGATTATCTTGAAACTCCCCCCACAAAAAAGTGGTGTTATTAGTCATCAAACCTCAAAAATAAACTTTTCCCAAAAGATTTCCACCATATTGGCCACTACTGTAAGTGACAGTGTGTCTCACATTAATTTCTCACTATTGAGCTTTTTTCTGCCAGGAATATAGAAAGACAAGGCCTGTCCTGGGGGATTTTGCACATTCCTGATCCCAAAGGATTTGCTTTAAGTACAAAGCCTATGAAAGGAAGGGGAGGGGGCTCCTCCCCCAGGCAGGAAACCCTCTCGGGGCAGCCCTGCTTGAAAATCAAAAGAAATGCCTTCCCCCCCCCCCTCCAATAAATAAGGAGCCTTTGAAATGCGCTTTTTGTGCAAGATTGTATTGTAAGTTTCTATTTCCCTGAGAAGTTTCACCAGGCGTAGCCTTCAGCGGTTATGAAAATTAAAAGTGGACAAACCAATCTGGCCCCCTTCCTTTCCTCTTTTCACAGTGCTGGGGGGGGAAGGGGGGGAGGGGGGGTTGGAGCAATGGCTGAAAATTGGCAATGCTGCTCTAAAATGTTAATCTAACTTTCAAGTGATTGTAACATTATAGATAAATGAGAGAGAGGATAGATAGATGAGAGAGAGAGAGAGAATGGAATGGAATGGAACAGAGGAGAATAACATGGTTGGAAGGGACCTTGGAGGTCTTCTAGTCCAACCCCTTGCTCAGGCAGGAAACCCTATACCACTTCAGACAAATGGTTGTCCAATCTCTTCTTGAAAACTTCCAGTGTTGGAGCACTTACAACTTCTGAAGGAAAATGGCTGGATGGCTGGATGGCTAGATATAGATAGATAGATAGATAGATAGATAGATAGATAGATAGATAGATAGATAGATAGATAGAATAGAATAGAATAGAATAGAATAGAATAGAATAGAATAGAATAGAATAGAATAGAATTTTATTGGCCAAGTGTGATTGGACACACAAGGAATTTGTCTTGGTGCATATGCTCTCAGTGTACATAAAAGAAAAGATACGTTCATCAAGGTAGATAGATCATCAAGGTAGATAGATAGATAGATAGATAGATAGATAGATAGATAGATAGATAGATAGATAGATAGATAGATAGATAGATAGACATGGTAGATGAGAGAGAGAGAGAGAGAGTAGATAGATAGATAGATAGATAGATAGATAGATAGATAGATAGATAGATAGATAGATAGATAGATAGATAGATAGATAAACCAAAAACTCTCTACTATTGACCTCACCCCAGTCCTAAGAGGACCATAAGGGGCGTGCATAAGCGCACAAACGTGCCTACCATTCCTGTCCTATTGTTTTTCTTTTCTTCTATACCTTTATATACTATATAACCTTTCTGCATGATAGTTACATATATTGTCGTGACAAATAAATAAATAGATGAGAAATTGATAGGCTATAGATAGATGAGAAATAGATACATAGATAGTTACAAAGATGATACCTAGATACAAAAAGCTATCTATGCAGCATTCGATCGATCGATCAATCGATTGATTTAAGGCAGGATGGATAGTAATAATAATACCACCAGCATTTCAAACTCTCAAGCGTCCTTCTTTCGACCTCAGGGAGTTTCATAGAAATACCAACGGTCTGAAATTTTACAACCTAGAAGAGATTTTCGCGGGGAAGGGCGGGGCAGAATAGCTTTACTTTCGAGGGGATAAAACAACCGGGGGAGGGGGGGATTTGGGGAGGGGGCAGCTGCCCTCCCATCTTTTCCCCCTCCCGGGACCATTTCCAGTTCTGAGCCCTGGGAAGCGGGGGGGGGGGCGGCTCTCCCCACCACTCACCCACCCAGCCCCGGCAGGGAGCTTGTAGCCTGCCCTGGGGCGAGGGGAGGGGGCTTCGGCGGCCGTCCCTCGCGCTCCCCCCTCCGGGCGGCTCCGAGCGCTCGGCCGTCGGCGCCTCCCCCGAGGGAGCCCCGCCGCCCGCTCCGCCCGCCCGGCTTGAGGTCAGAGCGATCCAGGTGCCGCCTTCGCCGCTGCCAGCCCGAGCCGGAGTCCTCCGCTGCCGCCGCGGCTGTGCCCGGAGCCAGGACGCCCGCTCGCCCAGCGCCCCTCGGAAGAACCGCAGCGGAGGGTCCAGCGGCAGCATGCGCAACTCCTACACCGTCACCCTGCCCGCCTCGCCGCCCGCCTCGCCGCTGCCAGGCGGGCACAAGGAGCTGCGCTCCCGGGTGCCCTTGCCCGGCTCCCTGCTGCTCTCCACCTTCGTGGGGTTGATGGTCAACAAGGCGAAGGTAGGAGGAAGGGGCGGCCGGGGGTGGGTGGGTAGGTGGGTAGTAGGGAAGGGAGACAACTCCCACCCCCACGCCGCCAGGTTCTGCCCTTTGCCCACTTTGGGCTGGACACAGGATCGCCCGGGACTTGGGGGGCAAAGAGGAGAGGGGGCGTCCGGAGGTGGGTGGGTGGGTAGTAGGGAGGGGAGACTCCCCCAGATTCTGCCCCTGTCCTCTGCCCCCCTTGGGCTGGGCACAGGATCGCCCGGGACTTGGGGGGCAAAGAGGAGAGGGGGCGTCCGGAGGTGGGGGTGGGTGGGTAGTAGGGAGGGGAGACTCCCCCAGATTCTGCCCCTGCCCTCTGCCCCCCTTGGGCTGGGCACAGGATCGCCCGGGACTTGGGGGGCAAAGAGGAGAGTGGGCGTCCGGAGGTGGGTGGGTGGGTAGTAGGGAGGGGAGACTCCCCCAGATTCTGCCCCTGCCCTCTGCCCCTCTTGGGCTGAGCACAGGATCGCCCGGGACTTGGTGGGCAAAGAGGAGAGGGGGCGTCCGGAGGTGGGTGGGTGGGTAGTAGGGAGGGGAGACTCCTCCAGATTCTGCCCCTGCCCTCTGCCCCCCTTGGGATGGGCACAGGATCGCCCGGGACTTGGGGGGCAAAGAGGAGAGGGGGCGTCCGGAGGTGGGTGGGTGGGTAGTATGGAGGGGAGACTCCCCCAGATTCTGCCCCTGCCCTCTGCCCCCCCTTGGGCTGGGCACAGGATTGCCCGGGACTTGGGGGGGGGGACAAAGTGCGGGACGTTGCGCCCCGCGGCAATCGAGCCAGATCCTGGGGAGGTGGGGACAAATCTCTCCCGTCTCACCCACCCACCCACTTTGGACTACAGTTCTCATGCTCCTCGGCTGACCGTGGCGAGAGACGAGCTCCGGCTCGTTGGGGAAACGGGCTGGAGAGATCGGCGCTTTGAAGTCGCTTTCGCGGGGCGCGTGGGGGAGAGGATCTTCGGGATCCCCCTGAGACCGACTCGGGCGGTCGCGGGCGAAGCGCCTTGGTTTGAATCTTGGTTAGTTGACGTGTTGGCTGAATATTCAGCAGTCGGATTGACTCAGGTGCGTGTGAAGCCAACCTGGGTGTTTAGGAAGGCCTTGGGAGAGTTGCTTTCAAATTGGGGGGGGGGGGACCAACCGGCTGAGTTGGGACTCTCATGGGCCCCAAGTGGCCTGCTGGGGATGATAGGAGTTGTAATGCAAGCAGCTCAAAGGTTGGTGAAGGAAGAGTGTTGCGTTAGGCTTGTCTCCCGCTCGTTTCTAGGGACAGGTGAGGACAGGTGTTTGCAAGGTAGGGTCAAAAAATCCACAATGGCGCAACGGAGATACTCCACCACGCAGGATGCACGTAGTAGAAAAGCTTTGACTTAGGACCTTCTCTGGACTGATTGATTCATGGGTGGTTGTTGCAGCTTCTTACCACATTCTCTGGTTTTATTCCAAGAAGCCTTTTGATGAAGGCTCCCGAACTGTCCCATAGAAAATCAGGAAGCCGGTAGCCTCTTTTCCGACAGACAAATTTAAAATTCAGAGGCAGAAGTTTTCGGGAGCTCAGCAAAGCTTGCGCCTTTGAATTAAATTTGTCCTTCGGAAAAGGGGCTGCCAGCTTCCTGATTTCTAGCACCTTCCGTGCCCTAACCCAAATCCTGAAATTGTTGCCCCAATATATCAGCCTTTCACCTCAGAATACCTGTCCCTTGGCAATCCAGCCTTTATTCCTGCACCAACTTGAAACCGCAAAGTGGGGGAGTGTCACTCGCGACCCTGCCTGTGGTTAGAAGCTTTCATTTGAGAGAGAGAGAGAAGGAGAGAGAAAATGAAAGAGGAAGGGAGGGAGAGAAATGAGAGAGAGAAGGAAAGAGGGAGGGAGGGAGAGAGAGAGAACAAGAGAGAGAGAATGAAAGAGGGAAGGAGGGAGAGAGAATGAGACAGAGAATGAAAGAAGGAGGGAGGGAGAGAAAATGAAAGGGAAGGAGGGAGAGAAAGAGAGAGAGAATGAAAGAGGGAAGGAGGGAGAGAAGAGAGGGAGGGAGGGAGAGAGAGAGAAAGAGAATGAGAGGGAATGAAAGAGGGAAAGAGATGGAGGGAGAGAGAATGAGAGAGAGAATGAAAGAGAAATGGAGGGAGAGAGAATGAAAGAGGGAAGGAGGGCGAGAGAAAGAAAGAAAGGGAGAGAATGAAAGAGGGGAGAGAGAAAGAGAGAGAATGAAAGAGGGAGGGAGAAAGGGAGAAAGGGAGAGAGAGAATGAGGGGGGGGGAGAGAAGCAAAAAGGATTGAAGAACAGTTGTTAAGCCTCAGGAGACCCTTTGCCTGCAGAATGGAGAAACAGTCACCGAGGCATTAGCTGGGCCTCTTAAGGGCTTTGGTTAAAAGCAGCTGGCTGGCTTTTTCCCATTGTAAGAACCAGAGATCAACATGGAGGGGGGAGGGGAGGGGAGGGGGGGAGGCCTCCATCTAGCCCGCCTGTCTCCAGGAATTTGAGAGACACATGCATAGGTGGGGAAGGGGGGGTGTTTGCAAACTCCCCCTCCCCGAAGGGCCGAAAACCCTTTGTTTGCCCCCTTTCCTGCCGAAGAGAGGAATTGGTGAGAATAAGGGGAAGGGGCAGGAAATCTTCCTTCTTCTTCCCCCAACCCCCACCCCTCATCTCAATAGGCCTTTCCAGGGGCCCCCTTCCTTTGTCCTCCCAGAGTCAAAGGAGTCATATTCTAGCAGGACAGTCTGCAATCTTGGGGGAAAGATGACCTCCCCCCACCCTGTTCCTTTGGGCGGGGCTTCTATTCAGCCCTTCATCTCTCTCCCCCACATCCCCATGTAGAGGTTAACCCATGCATAATTGGGGAGGGGGAGAACTCTGCATTTGAAGGCACCAGGAGTGACGGGGCCCGATTTGATTGCAATGCATGGCTGGAATTTTTTAACTTCTGGAGAGAAAAGATCAAAAGTCAGGATTCCTGCTTTCCCAGCAGCAGCGAGGGCATCTGTTTTGCCCTGGTGGGATCTGTGCCCTTCAGGTGCACCTTGGCTCTTACGTAACCCGCTTGCCTTCTGCACCTGCGGGGGTGGGCGGGGGGGGGAGGAGGCAGGGCAGGTTCGGTGCCTTTGTTTGCCAGTTGAATGAAGCCGGCCTGGTTATGTAAAAAAAAAAAAAGCTCAGCCATGCCTCTTTACCCCGTGCAAACTTGGCACTTCCTTGGCACAAGAGGCTGGGTCTAGAAAGCGCCAATCGCAGCTGGCTGGAAGAGGAATGAAGGGACGGGACGGGTCAGTTTGGAGCCTGGAAGGCTTGCAAGCTCATGCGGTGCGGCATTTGATACAGGACAGTAAAGAAAGCAGATCAAATTAGCCATCCACGGACACATAGGCATAAACCATATCTACATACTATGCAAAAGAGGCAATCGGCAAGCCAAAAAGGGAAACAAAAAACCCCAAATACCCACCAGCAATCAGCACCCAGGTGAGACTAAATTAACTCCGAGATTAATTCAGACCAACAATCAAGAGGTAAACAATACCCCGATGAAGGACCTGCCAAACAAGCTAACAACAGTAAACAGCCCGACCAAAGAACTTCTAACACCGCCAACACTGACACAGCAAGCCACTAGAATATAAACTTGAGAGCAAACCCCCATTTCTTCCTAGCCCTGATGATGTTCCCTAGCTGGGTCATGAAACGTCTGCAGGAAAACAACCCATCTCAGAGACCACCAAGGACTCCTTCAAAGGGGTTCGCCTTCTTGCTCCTGGCCTGTTTGTAAGGGAAGGGTGGCTGAGAAACTGGAATCGCAGAAAAAGAGGGTTTAGGAAGGAGACGGGCGGGTGAGGGGGGCGTCTAGGGAGGACGAAATGATCACGCCTCCCTTAACAGCTCTCTCTTGGCAAAGCTGTTTTCTCTGAATCTTGAGCGAGGGCTTTCAAGCTTCTGTGTACTCAGGGGAGACTCCCACACTCTTAAGAGCCTTTATTTGGTGAAAAAAAGGCAATGCCTCACACTTGGGTGGGTGGGTGGGTGAGGGGGAGGAGGCTGCTAGGTCCCCATCGCAACGTGGTGGCAGCAAAAAAGCAATTTCTGCAGCTCTTTTAACCAGCGTTTTTCAACCTGGGCATGTTGAAGGTGTGCGGATTTTCAACTCCCAGAATTCCCCATCCACCCACCCTAGCAAACCTGTATTTAGTATGAGGGTGGGCTGCAGGGCATTTGAAAGGAGGACACACACACCCTCACCCCCTGAATTGCTTTCAGCAAAACATGCTCCTGAATTATCCTTTAGAGAGAAAAAAAAAAAGCTCCCACAGCCCTCCAGGCAGGTAGGACCGGGTACCATCCCTGTACCATCAGCGGTTCGTTTTTTTCAAAAGCATGCAAGACTTAACTGCACCAGATGCCCGGATCGTGCACGGTGGTTGCCTTCTTGTTTTTATTTTGCAAAATGAGATTGCATCTGGAACGTCTCAAGACGGCTCAGGTATCAAGGTGCACGTTCGCCTCCCTCCTGGCTGCGGGGTTTGCAAGGGCAGGTTCCCGATGCCAGCCAGCCGCCCGTGGGCCGCCCCGCAGCTGAAGAATGCAAGCTGACGAGTCTCGGATGCCAGAAAGATGCACTAGAGCTCCCTCCGTTCCTCGGTTTCTCCTTGAGGAATTTTTGTCTCCGCTTCATCAGGCGGGGAAAAACCCTTGGGAAGGAGGTTGATTAAGCAAAGCAGGTTCAGCGGCGTCATTTCAGGTGCCGGCTTCGCCAACCTTTTTGCCAGTCTTCGCCAATGGCCATGCTGGGCTTCGAAAGGTCTCCAGATTGGCTTTCGGGAAAGACACCCACCCGCAAAGACACCTTAAATTGATCAAACTGAACAATCGCTGTGTCTCTTAAGCGCTGCACATCCACAGCAGATGTCTGTAGAGATTCTCAGCCATGCAGGCTTTTTTTCAGGAGGCATCTGGACTTTCTTGTTTTTTTCTTCTTCTGAAGACCTTTCGCTTCTCGTCCAAGAAGCTTCTTCGGCTTCACTGGATGGTGAATGATGGATGGATATTCCTTGCAGGCAGCTGGTCATTTGCATCCTTTTAGAGGGTCCTTGAAGCACTTGGAGGTTTATCTGTGTCCTCAGGGTCACCTGAGTAGAGCTAATGGTACCTGTAGTCTGCTACAGACTTTTAGCTGTACAATTTGGGATGGGCACCCTTTGAACGATGTGGGAGTAGGAATAGATTTCCAGTGGAAAAAATTGCAGGCTACAGGAACCATTTGCACCACTCAGGTGGCCCTGAGGACACAGATAAACCTCCAAGTGGCCTCAACGACCCTCTAAAAGGAGGCAAATAACCAGCTGTCTGCAAGGAATATCAATCCTTCCATTCCCCACCATCTGGTCAGAGCTGAAGAAGCTTCTTGGATGAGAAGCAAAATGTCTTCAAAAGAAAAAAAAAACAGAAAGTCCAGTTGCCTCCTGAAAAAGCGCCTTTGGGGTATCTACAGCAGATCTAGGAATTTTCCGCCGTTGTTGCTTTTTCGTGTAATGATTGCTTGTGTCCAGGATTCCGACATACAGGCAATCCTCATTTAGCGACCGCTTGCGCTTACGACAGTAATGAAAAAGGAACCGTGCAATCAGTTCTCGCATTTACGTCCTTCGCGGGCCTGTAAAGTAAAGGAAAACTCACATCAGACCTTAAGCGCAGTTGCAGTTTTATCGAGCAACCGCTCCGCGTAAGGACCGAATTGCCGGTCCCAATTGTAGTCACTAAATGAGGACTTTCTGGAATTCCTGCAGATTGCATTTTTCTGGTTCCAAGAATCTATGGTACCTTTTTGGGCACTCTGGAAAATCTAACCGGTGTTTGGCATCGTCCTGAGTTCATTGGCCCTTCCCTGTTTTGAAAACATGGGCACAATTCATAAAGAGCCACAGACCGTTTCTGTCCCAGAAATATTCACAAATTCCTTTGCATTGCAGAACTGCCGTTTTTAATCCATCTTATGTCAGGAAGGCAGAGATTTTCCTTTAGGTTAATATTTCGCCTCTCCTGCTGTCCACTTTTATCCCTGTCACGGCATAAGTAGCTTAGCGCGGAGGAATAGGAGTGAATTCATTCCCCTGGACGTCACGATGGAGATATCCAGTCTGGTCTCCCCAGGGCACAAAAATAGTCCCTGATTATCCCATCGTATTGGGCCACATCACTTCATAGCTTTGAATAGCACTGATGACAAAAACAACCACACATAGGGGCCTCTGTGGCTCAGACTGCTAATGCAGTCTGTTATTAACAGCAGCTGCCTGCAATTACTGCAGGTTCTAGTCCCACCAGGCCCAAGGTTGACTCAGCCTTCCATCCTTTATAAGGTAGGTAAAATGAGGACCCAGATTGTTGGGGGCAATAAAAGTTAAGACTTTGCATATAAATATACAAATAGAATGAAGACTATTGCTAACATAGTGTAAGCCGCCCTGAGTCTTCGGAGAAGGGCGGGATATAAATGCAAATAAAAAAACCAAAGCAGCAGCCATTGAAATACAGTAGTGGCCAAAATTGTGGAAACCTTTTGGGCAAAGTGTGTTTTTGAGGTTTGATGGCTAATAACACCTTTTTTTTTTTTTTTGAGTTTCAAGATAATCCCATTCCACTGCTGTAATAGCCTGGGAATAGCCCAGACCTTCACCTAATTGAAAATCAATGGAGCCGACTAAAGAAACTTGTTAGTCAGAAGAGGCCCAGCAATAAAACTCAGTTTATAGAAGCCATCATTTAATCTTGGTTTCATATTAGAACAGCTGCAGAACTAAAAGACTTGGTTCGCTCCATGGGAAGATGCTGTAAGGCCGTCATTCATGGTAAAAGTTACCCAACTAAGTATTAACTGACGTGGGGATGATTTTTCTATATATATTTTTCTATTTATTTATTTTATTTTGTCGACTACATATTAGATAATATCTATAAGTATAAGCATGAACTGAATACATAAAATGAATACAATTAAAGGGAACATTAGGACAGGGACGGTAGGCACCCTGGTGCTCTTATGCATGCCCCTTATCCCCTATATCTCATTTTGTCTATGGGGATCATTTTTATATATCTCATTTTTTCTACGTGTTTCACTTTTCTTCTTTATACTGTAACGGCTATTGTAATAGCAAATCCTTCATAAAAGTTATTGCATTACATTCTTGATTAAATTATCTTTCCATTGATATATAATTTTATGGTACTACTTTCCCCCAAAAAAGTGGTGTTATTAGCTAGTTTTAGAAAATACACTTTTCCCAAAAGGTTCCCACAATTTCAGCCACTACTGTAAGGGATCTTTTTTTTTAAAAAAAAAGGGCTGCTTTTTCCAGCCTTAGGTATAACCTTAGGTAGGACAATGCGGTGGCTCAGTTGGCTAAGACTCTGAGCTTGTCGATCGAATTTCGGTCGGCAGTTCAGCGATTCGAATCCCTAGGGCCACTTAACAGGGTGAGCTCCCGTGACTTGTCCCAGCTTCTGCCAACCTAGCCGTTCGAAAGCAGGTCAAAAATGCAAGTAGAAAAAATAGGGACCACCTTTGGTGGGAAGGGGACAGCGTTCCGTGAGCCTTTGGCATTGAGTCATGCCGGCCACATGACCATGAAGACATCTTCAGACAGCGCTGGGGAAGGATTGGATTTGGATGAGGTTTGTGGGCACAGATTTGAGTGTTGCCTTAAGAGGTGCTTTCTGTCTCCCACTGAAGAAGAAAGGGAAGGCGAAGAGGAAGAAGAAGAAGAAGAAGAGAACATGGGCAAGAGGAGGAAGAAGAGAGGAAGAGGAAGAAGAGGAGGGAAAAGAAGTGGAGGAGAGGGAAGGAGAAAGAAGAGGAGAAGAAATAAGATGAAGGGAGGGGGAGAGGAAAGGAGAGGAGGAGGAGAAAGAAGAGGAGGAGGAGAAAGAAGACGAAGGGAAAGGGAGGAGGGAGAAGAAGGGGAGGAGGTGGAAAAAGAGGAGGAGAAGAGGAAGAGGAAGAAGAGGAAGAGGAGAAGAGAAAGAGGAGAAGGAGGAGAAATAAGATGTGAAGGAGTGGAGGAAGCAGAAGGGAAGGGGATGAGGAGGAGGAAGAATGGAAGGGAAGGAGGAGGAAGAAGAGGAGAAGAAGAAGAAGAAGAGGAGAAAGAAGTGGAGGAGAAAGAAGGAGAACGTGGAGGAGGAGAAAGAAGAAGTGAAGGAGAGAAGAAAAAGGAGAAAGAAGAGGAGGAGAAATAAGAAGTGGAGGAAGAAGAAGAAAGGGATGAGGAGGAGGAAGAAGAGGAGGATGAAAAAGAAGGGAAGAGGAGGAGGAAGAAAAGAAGAAAGAGGAAGAAAAAGAAGAGGAGGAGGAGGACATGAGCTCCCTTGCCTCTCTTTCCACCCTTGGCAGGAAGCTGGGCTGTGGAAGCGCTGTGTGTACAATTAAAGCGGAGTCGGAGCCCTTTGGAGACGGGTCTATTTTGGGCAGTCGTCAAGGAGAAGGCTGGATTCCTCCCACACTCGCACATGTGAAGCGCTATTTGGAGCCACCGGTGCCGCAGCCTCCCCCTTCCCCTCCCTTTCTGGGGTGTCAGGCGAACCCCTCCAGAGCAAGCCTTGATGCTCCCCCACCCCACCCCCCGAGCCCCAGATCCGGGGCAAGGGCAGGGGGAGATCTCCCCCCTCCGGCCTTTGACTGAAAAAAACTCTTGGCCGGCGAAACGTTGGGAAGGATCAGACCCGGGTGTCACCCCGTTCACGCATAACTTGTACACCTCAGGCTCTTCTGCATCTGAACCTTTGACGGGAGGTTTAAAAGGCAGGCCGGGAAGGAAGTGGCTAGTCCTCAAGGTTTGGGCTCGGGCTTCCAGAGAGCAGAGAGAAAGCTGGTGGGGGGGGGTCAAAGTCAAAGCCAACCAAGCGTGCCTGCAAGAGCTTCATCTGAAATTCAAAAGATCTTTGCCCTACTTCGCTCCAGGTTTTTGGCCCTCCTGAAGCGGAGCGAGGCCAAAACTCCCGAAAGAAGAGATTGAGCCACAGGCTGGGTCCTGCTCAGTGCTGGGTTTCCCGTTTGGCACACATTCTCCCCACCCTCCACCCCCCGCCTCAACGGCCCAATCCCTGCTTATCTGGAGACCAAAAACCACATCGCCAAGAAAATAATTATTCAGCGCCAGGATTTTCCCACGTTTCTCTTTTTAAAAAGTTGTCCATTCTGAGTCAGGAAGCAGAGTGGAAAAACTTGCAGAACGATGCCGGGTTCTTGGTCTTCCCGGGCCCCGTGTTCGAAATCGCCCTCCGCGCAGTCTCCCTGCCTGGTCAGTTTCTCTCAACGTTTCTGGGTCCTCTCCCTTTCGTTTGGCTGCAGAGTTGGGTGCTTCTGCAGAAGTCAGGATAAGCAGGAAAATGGCAACAATGCAAAATAATTAGAGCCCCTCCTCCCCCCCACCCCCCACCCGTCTTCCCCCTCACCAGCTTTGATCTTTTCAAAAGTCGCAGCAGGCAGAAGTTCACCAGGTGAAGCCTTCGATCTGTGTTTTGCGTAGCCTGTGTTTCCTTGCGATCCTTTGGCCGGGTCAGTAACGCTTAAAACCCCTGGCACAGGTAGTTCCTTTAGCGACCGCTCCAAAATTATAACAGCACTGAAAAAAGTGATTTGTGACCGTTTTCCAGACTTACGGCCATTGCAGCATCCCCAGGGTCCTCTGATTTACATCCAGATGCATATTTACGACGGTTGCATTATCCCGGGGTCACGTGATCCTCTTATCCGGCTCTCTGACAAGCAAAGCCAGATTCACAAATGTTACTCATTTTATAACTGCAGGGATTCCCTTAACAAAGTGTGGCAAGAGACGTCGTAAAACGGGGCCAAGCTCACTGAACAAACTTCTCGCTTAGCAACATAAGTTTTTTGGGGGGGGGGGCGGGTCTGTTGAGGTCGTAAGTCGAGGACTACTTGTGTTCCTGTTGCGGGCGTGTGGGCGAAGGGTTCGCTTCTTAGGGGTGCAGAGCTCTGCCTTGCCTTCTGCAGCTTCCCCTCCCTGCCTTTCCTGCCCCATTTCTCCTCCCCCCACTCCGAGGAGAGGCCGAGCAAGCACACTGCCCTCTGGCCCTGTGCCAGCTGGACCCGTTCCGAACATCCGTCCGTGCCAAGAATTTATGTCCCGGCTCTTAATAAACCGCCAAGATCCTGCGGTGTTTCTGCTGACGACTCTGACTCGTCACTCGACTGGTTGGAGCTCTCCTGTGGGAAGCGAGACTTTGCCCTCCCCCCCCCCGCCAGTCCTTTGCCCAAGGGGCCAGTCCAGCGTGTGGCAAAGGGCGAGCGGTTGATGCCAGTCTCTGAGCGTTGGTAAATTTCTCTGGATGTCTTGCTAGCTGATAGGTAGGTAGGTAGGTAGGTAGGTAGGTAGGTAGGTAGGTAGATAGATAGATAGATAGATAGATAGATAGATAGATAGATAGATAGATAGATAGATAGATAGATAGATAGATAGATAGATAGATAGATAGATAGATAGATAGATAGATAGATGATAGATAGATAGATAGATAGATAGATAGATAGATAGATAGATAGATAGATAGATATAATAGATGATATAGATAGATGATAGATAGTAGATAGATAGATAGATAGATAGATAGATAGATAGATAGATAGAAATAATAGATGATATAGATAGATGATAGATAGATAGATAGATATAGATAGATAGATAGATAGATAGATAGATAGATAGATAGATAGATAGATAGATAGATAGATATAGAAAGAAAGACACAGACAGAAAGAAAGAAAAGAAAGAAAGATAGATATAGATAGATGGTATAGATAGATCATAGAAGATAAATAGATAGATAGATTAGATAGATATAATAGATGATATAGATAGATGATAGATAGTAGATAGATAGATAGATAGATAGATAGATAGATAGATAGATAGATAGATAGATAGATAGATAGATAGATAGATAGATAGATAGATATAGAAAGAAAGACACAGACAGAAAGAAAGAAAAGAAAGAAAGATAGATATAGATAGATGGTATAGATAGATCATAGAAGATAAATAGATAGATAGATTAGATAGATATAATAGATGATATAGATGATAGATGATAGATGATAGATAGATAGATAGATAGATAGATAGATGAATAGATAGATAGATAGATAGATAGATAGATAGAAAGAAAGACAGACAGACAGATAGATAGAAGATAGATATAGAAAGAAAGATAGATAGATAGATAGATAGATAGATAGATAGATAGATAGATAGATAGATAGATAGATAGATAGATAGATAGAGAAAGAAAGACAGACAGACAGAAAGAGAAAAAGAAAAGAAAGATAGATATAGGTAGATCATAGATATAGATAGATCATAGATAGATAGATAGATAGATAGATAGATAGATAGATAGATAGATAGATAGATAGATAGATAGATAGATAGAAATAATAGATGATATAGATAGATGATAGATGATAGATATAGATAGATAGATAGAAATAATAGATGATATAGATAGATAGATAGATAGATAGATAGATAGATAGATAGATAGATAGATAGATAGATAGAAGATAGAAATAATAGATGATAGAGATAGATAGATAGATAGATAGATAGATAGATAGATAGATAGATAGATAGATAGATAGATAGATAGATAGATAGATAGATAGATAGATAGATAGATAGATAGAAGATATAGATGATAGATAGATGATATAAATGATCGATTAGAGAGAGAGATTAGAGATAGGGGAGAGAGATAAAGGTTATGTAGTGATAGATGTTAGAGAGAGACAGACATATAGATAGATGACAGACGATAAACATGAGAGACAGACTGATAGATGATAAAGATGAGAGAGACATACACACATATTTTAAAAGCACTGATTCCAGTGGTGGGTTTGCTAGATGTGCTATTTTTGGGTGAATCGGTGTGAGCAGTTCCCTGCTCATTTGTTTGAAATGTTTTCTGCATTAAGAAGAAAATGAGGAGGACTAGAAACGTGAAAGCCACGGAGCTATGGGGGCTAAGCGTGGGATAAAAACAGGGATTTTAGAAAAAGGGGTTCAGAGATTCTCGGGGTTTTTTAGGACCCCTGGGTTAGTGTTTCTCAACCTTGGCTGTTTTAAGAGATGTGGATTTCAACTCCCAGAATTCCCCAGCCAGCATGAAGAAGGAGAAAGGTTTCATTTGTAGGGGGCTTTGCAGTTGGAATCCTCCAGTCCCGGGGAGTTCCACAACCAGCATTTTATCAGACTGGATACCTGCAAATGGCTTCTGGGAAAAAGATGAAAAAAGGCAAAGTCCTTTCTGGGAAGGACCGTATCTTCTCCACTCTGCTAATCGCAGCTGGGTGGGAATCCTATTCCTTTGCCCTCCGCTCTCCCCGTTTCCTTCTCTGGGACACCCCCCCCCCAGGCAAATTTTGCCTGGAGTTTTGTATGATTGTCTGATGGTTGCCTTTTCACAAACTGGGTGGTCTTCTTTCTTTGCAGAATTCGAAAACGGTACAAGGTCTGACTGGTCTCCGAAACCTCGGGAACACCGTAAGTCTGTCTTCCTTCCTTCCTTCCTTCGTCACCTTTCCTTCCTTCTTCCCTCCCTTCCTCCCTCTCTCCCATCGCTTTCTCTTTCCTTCCTTCGTCCCTCCCTCCCTCCCTCCCATCGCTTTCTCTTTCCTTCCTTCCTTCCTCCCTCCCTCGCATCGCTTTCTCTTTCCTTCCTTCCTTCCTTCCTTCCTCCCTCCCATCACTTTCTCTTTCCTTGCTTCCTTCCTTCATCACTCTTTCTTTCTTTCTTTCTTTCTTCCCTCTCTCTCCCTCCCTCCCTCCATCACTCTTTCTTTCTTTTTTCCTCCCCTCACTCCTTCCTTCCCCATCATTCCTTCCTTCCTTCCTTCCTTCCTTCCTCACCTCCCTACCCACCTCCCTTCCTACCTCTTGTCCTTCCTCCCTCCCTCTGCCCCTTCCTCTTTTCCTTCCTTCCTTCCTTTCTTCTTCCCTTCCTCCCTCCCATCTCTTTCTCCTTCCTTCCTTCCTTCCCTCCCTCTCCCTCCCTCCCTCCCTTCATCACCCTTCCTTCCTTCCTCACCTCCCTACCCACCGACCTTCCTACCTCGTCCTTCCTCCCTCCCTCTGCCCCTCCCTCTTTTCCTTCCTTCCTTCCTTCCTTCCTTCCTTCCTTCCTTCCTTCCTTCCTTCCTTCCTTCCTTCCCTTCTTCCCTTCATGATGCCTTATGGAAAACTCTGGAGAGATCTTAGCCATGGTAGACAGATATGGTTCTACTCCTACAATCCTTGCAGGGGGCTGCCTCCCCTCCCCTTTGCATCCCCTGACCAGGTTCTTGGAGCCCAACCCCCGGGAAGGGGCCTTGTTCAGCTGATCCCACAGCTGCAGCTCAGCTCTCCAACCGGGGCCAGTTTGGTCTGGTTGAGGAAGCCTGAGTGGCCTTCGCTGGCTCTTTTACCTCACTTCTGCTTCTCGGATGAGACTGCGAGGAGTTTTGTTCTCACTTGTGCAAAGGGAAAGGGAGAGCCCTTGAAGAGTTGTGCAACTATTTCGGAAAACAGTGTCACCCTGTCACACCCAGATGTGACAACTAGTAGGCAGAGAAAAACATATTTGCACTGAAAGATGGTACAGGCAAGTGGTGGCCCATAACTCCAGGAAGCCTCCAGTCTTCCCCATTCCAACACACACACACACACTCACAATTTTTCTGGTCCCTGAACTTCATGGCTACACCAGAAGTGTCAGCACACTTTTCTGTCATTTTGAGCTAGGAAGATTTGCGGTGAAGTGTCCTCCTCCAAGTAGGCTCCATAGCAGGCAAAAACAAGGCAGCGAAGTGAGATTAGCCTTGCTATCGTTTGTGGCAGGAAAAGTCCCTTTTACGTCTTTTTTTCCTTCCATCTGTTCTCTCCTTCCTTCCCTTTTGTTGGGGAGGAGATGGGAGGGGTGGGGGAGTAAACGGAAGGGAAGGAAGTGGAAGGGAAAGGAAAGGAAGAAAAGAGGGAGGAAAGGAAGGGAAGGGAAAGGAAGAAAAGAGGGAGGAAAGGAAAGGAAAGGAAAGGAAGAAAAGAGGGGGGAAAGGAAAGGGAGAGGAAATAAAAAAAAAGGAAAGGAAATAGAGAAAAAGGAAAAGAAAGGAAGGAAAGAGGAAGGAAAGGAAAGGAAAAGGAGTGGAACAAAGAGGAGAAAGGGAAGAAGGCAGACAGAAGAAAAGAAAAGAAAAAGAAGGAAAGGAAATTTTTCATGCCACAAATCTGACATGGCTAATCTCACTTCGCCTCGTTGTTCACCCAACGCTACGTGTCTGTCTCTCCTCACCACCGGAAGCTCCTGGGCAGTGAGAGAGTCAAGACATCTTCTAAAACAATAAATGGACATCAGACCTGGTAGGGGCATTGAGCACTGAAGTTCACACACACACAACACACACACTCTTCTAGAGCTAGCATTGGCTGGGCAGGTAGGTTCCCCTTTGGTGCCCATGGGAGGGAGTTCCTTCTCGGGCAAACATCTGCTGGGACCTCCTCCCAACCACAACAGGAGAGAAAGGACCTAGCGTCTCACTTCCTTCTTGCTACCATCCCCTCCCCCAAATAACCCTCTCCCACCCAGAGGTTGATGGAAGAGGAAGAGAAGGAGGAGAGCCGGTAGTAACAGTACTAGTACCCTGTTTCCCTGAAAATAAGACCCAACCGGAAAATAAGTCCTAGCGTGATTTTTCAGGATCCTCGTAATATAAGCCCTACCCCTCAAAATAAGCTCCAGTTAAGATTGTCAGCCAAATGGATGCATTTAGTACCGTATTTCCCCCAAAATTTATTTATTTATTTATTTTATTAGATTTCTAGACCGCCCTTCTCCCGAAGGACTCAGGGCGGTGTACAGCCAAGATAAAAATAAACAATGTACAATTAAAAATAAATTAAAAAACTTATTATACAGTTAGGCCGATAAATTAAAATATATAATCTAAAAAAAAACCCAATTTAAAACTTAAATAGCAATTAAATTTAAAATCTAAACAATTTAAGAAAGCCCCGCGCGAACAAACAAATATGTTTTCAGTTCGCGGCGAAAGGTCCGAAGGTCAGATATTTGGCGTAAACCGGGGGGAAGTTCATTCCAGAGAGTAGGAGCCCCCACAGAGAAGGATCTTCAGAGAAGATCTGAATTTTTCAGATTTTTCAGGATCCTCGTAATATAAGCCCTACCCCTCAAAATAAGCCCCAGTTAAGATTGTCAGTCAGATGGATGCATTTAGTACCATATTTCCCCCAAAATAAGACCTAACCAGAAAATAAGCCCTAATGCATTTTTTGGAGGAAAAATTAATATAAGACCCGGTCTTATTTTGGGGGAAACACGGTAGTTGTTGGTACTCCACCTGCTCCCCAAAGAAGGGATCTGGGTTGAAGGATGGAAGGAGCCCTTGCAGGGAAGGTTTGAGGGCTCCATGAAGTCACTGACACCCCCCCATCTTGAAAGCTTTGCTTTTAGGGAGCTAACAAACAAAGCCCATCACTCGTCCCTGATGGGCATCTCTGTCCGGGCGTGACAAACCAGTGTCTGTGTGTGACTATGTGCCCATGTGCGTTGTAGCATGAGTCATTCACAGACGCAATGGAACACTGTGGGTGAGCGGGAGGGGGGGGGAAATAAACCCGAAAAAAATCTTTGGGTTTCTTAATTATTTTTTCACCATAGCAACGGCTTGCGACATTTTTTAAAGTTACTTTAAGCTATTTTTAAACGTAGGTGAGGGCATGGAAAGCAGGCTAAGAAGTAAGGGGTGGAAGAACCTTATCAAAGAAGAGGTCCAACCCTCGAATTAAGGAGAATTCTGTTAATGCCACAATTAAGCAGTGGGACAGCTTCCCTCCAAAGGTTGTGGGTGGCTCCGGCTCCATCCTTAGAGATTTTCTTTTTTATTATTATTTCACTTTTTTAAAAAACAATTGTATTGTTTGATCCTTGGTAGAGGCAGATATTTCTCTCTCTGGCCACACTGAGAATATATCTGCTGAACAAAACAAAACGGTAGTAAAAAAAAATTGGATTTCACTACTGGGGTCAAGCATTCTAGCTTGAAGGAGAAACCTGGGCAGATGTCACTCGGAGAAAGGATGGGGTGGAATGGCTCGTGGCTTGGCGGCCTGGTCTTCATTTGCCTCTCTCTCTCTCTCTCTCTCTCTCTCTCTCTCTCTCTCTCTCTCTTTTTCCTGCCCCTCGCAGTGTTTCATGAACTCCATCCTGCAGTGCCTGAGCAACACCAAAGAGCTGCGAGATTACTGCCTGCAGAGCCAATACGTCCGCGATCTCAACAACAACAGCCGCATGCAGATGTCTCTCATGACAGGTGAAGGGCGGCGAGATTTTGCTCGGGCACAAAGGGGAAACAGTTGGCAGGCGGATGTGGGCCTTCCCCTCCCGAAGCCCCTTAAATGGGAGGGGGCTAGGAAGGAGGGGGAGAAAGCTGAAGCAGACGACTTTCAGAGGGAAGGAAAGAGAGGGTGCTATTCAGCAGGTTCTGGAAGGTTCTGGGGAACCGGCAGCGGAAATTTTGAGTAGTTCGGAGAACCGGCAAATACCACCTCTGCCTGGCCCTAGAGTGGGATGGGAATGGGGATTTTGCAGTATCCTTCTCCTGGAGTGGGGAGGGGATGGAAATTTTGTAATATCCTTCCCCCAGGAGTGGGGAGGGAATGGGGATTTTGCAGTATCCTTTTCCTGGAGTGGGGAGGGAATGGGGATTTTGTAATATCTTTCCCCCAGGAGTGGGGAGAGAATGGGGATTTTGCCGTATCCTTTTCCTGGAGTGGGGAGGGAATGGGGATTTTGCAGTATCCTTTCTCTGGAGTGGGGAGGGAATGGGGATTTTGCAGTATCCTTTCCCTGGAGTGGGGAGGGAATGGGGATTTTGCAGTATCCTTTCCCTGGAGTGGGGAGGGAATGGGGATTTTGCAGTATCCTTTCCCTGGAGTGGGGAGGGAATGGGGATTTTGCAGTATCCTTTCCCTGGAGTAGGGATGGAATGGGGATTTTGTAGAAGAAGAAGACGAGGAGGAGGAGGAGCAGGAGGAGGAATTGTAGAGTCCCTGCTGCTCTCTGAGCTTGGTTGTTTTCTTGCAGATGTTTCACGTCCCAACTAGGCAACATCATGAGTAGTAGCAGGGATTGCTCTCATTCAGACTTCTTCTAGCACTGACGATGTTACCCAGTTGGGTCATGAAACGTCTGCAAGAAAACCACCAAGCTCAGAGAGCACCAAGGACCCCTCAATCCCTTGAATTCTTCTCTTTCTCCCCACTCCTCCCTCTAGTTCCCTGCTCTAATGTGGATCATAGCTAGGAAGTAAGCCAGAGCTCGTGTCCCCTCACAGGGACCCACGTTGGGTCTAGAAGGGATGGAACAAGGACTGGTTCTCCGTGACCAACTTGGGTTCTTCTGTGCTCGTGTGTTCACGGCTGCCTTGCTTCCTCCCCTCTCTCCAGAGTTCGCCAAGCTCATCCAGGCGCTGTGGACCTCGTCTCCCAATGAATCCGTCGGCCCTTCCGAATTCAAGATGCAGATTCAACGATACGCTCCCCGCTTTGTGGGATACAAGTAAGGGGGGGGGATCTAGTACCTTCGCTTTTACTTTTCACGAGCGGCCGCTCCTCCCTCGCTGCTCCTCCTTCAACCTCAGGCGTGCCGTTAGCATTTGCTAGCTCTGCATTCCTTCATAGCAACCTGTTGTTTCGTTGGTCTTTGGAACTACAACTCCCATTTCTTGGCATTCAGCGTTCCGGTAGGGAACGGAGGATGCTAAAGTCCACAACTTCTAGCAGATCCAAAGATGGCCACCTCTGCCTTACTGTGTCCTGTCTTTCCAAATCTGATGAAGAGAGAGAGAGATAGCTTGGCCTCCTCTTCTCTCTCCTCTCCTCTCTTTCCATCTCCCTCCCCTCCTCTGCTCTCTCTTCTCCATCCTCTCCTTCTCCTCTCCCCCTCCCCTCTTCCTTCTCCTCTCCTCTCCTCTCCCTGTCCCTCTCCTCCTCTCCCCTTTCTCTCTCTCTCTCCTCCTTCTTTTCCTCTTCTCCTCCTGTCTTCCCCTCTCCCTCTCCTCCTTCTTCTCTTCTCTCCTTCTCCCCTGTCTTCCCCTCTCCCTCCCCTCCTTCCTCTCCTCTCCTCCTCCTCTCAACTCTTCCCTCTCCCTCCCTCCTTCTTCTCCCCTCTCCATCCTCTTCTTCTCCTCTCCTTGTCCCTCTCCTCCTTTCCTCTTTCTCTCTCCCTCTCCTCCTCCTCCTCCTCTCCTTCTCCCCTGTCTTCCCCTCTCCTTCCCTTCCTTCTTCTCATCTCTTCCCCTCTCCCTCCCCTTCTTCTTCTCCTCTCCTGTCTCCTCTTCCTGTACCCCTCCTCTCTCCTCCCCTCCCCTCCTCTCCTGTCTTCCCTCTCCCTCCCCCTCCTCTCCTTTCCTTCTGCCAATAATCTGTCCTAACCACCCACAGTCGCTTTGGCCTCTAAATTTAATACATAAAAATAAATAAATAAACTCCCTCCCATCCCCTCCCTGCAGAAGGATAGGAGGGGAGGAAGAGAGTCGGTTTCCTCTTTTCCCAGGCTCCTTTGGTGGGGCCTGACTCTCACCTCCTTCCCCTTAGATTGACACCCGTCCTTCCTCTCTCGCAGCCAGCAGGACGCCCAGGAGTTCCTGCGCTTCCTCCTTGATGGGCTCCACAGTGAAGTGAACCGGGTGTTGGTCCGTCCCAAAGGCAACAATGACAACCTGGACCATCTACCGTGAGTCCCAGCAGAACTGAAGCACCAGGATAGTTGTTTTGGGATGGTGGGTGGGGGGCTGGAGACCACTGGATGCCGATGCCCCTGGCCTGGTCTGGGCTGAAGAAGCTTGTGCTTGAGAAGAGCCATCTATGGGGCTGGGTCCCCAAAGAAAGATCGGGGTGACCCAGTTAGGGTCAGTTTGGGTTCAAGCACAATAGCAATAGCCATAGCGCTTAGACTTATATACCGCTTTCCAGTGCTTCTACAGCCCTCTCTAAACAGTTTACAGAGTCAGCCTCTTGCCCCCAATAATCTGGGTCTTCATTTTACCCACCTCGGAAGAACAGAATGCTGAGTCAACCTTGAGCTGGTCAGGATCGAACTCCTGGCAGTGGGCAGAGTTAACCTGCAATACTGTATTCTAACCACTGGGAAAGAAGGAAGGAAGGAAGGAAGGAAGGAAGGAAGGAAGGAAGGAAGGAAGGAAGGAAGGAAGGAAGGAAGGAAGGAAGGAAGGAAGGAAGGAAGAAATGGAAGTCTATGGAGATTTCCAGTCATCCAGGTCATGGGATTTGATTCCAGGCTTGTTGATCTCCACTGGGAAAACTTCTTCACCTTCTCTCTCTCTCTTGCGTGTCTCTGGCAGGGACGATGAGAAGGGTAAGCAGATGTGGATGAGATACATCGCGAGAGAAGACAGCCGGATTGGGGGTGAGTTTCTGGTGGGGCAGTCAAAAAAAACAAGAGTTTGTGGATTGGTGGATGTGAGGCAGAGGGTCTTGGTGACTTCAAGATGGCTGGACTTCAGTTCCCAGAATTCCCTAGTCAGCATGCTTTAAGAGGGATGGACTTCCCCTTCCAGAATTCCCTGGCCAGAATTCTTAAATTCTTGACTTCTTAAAGTTGCCAAGGTTGAGAAAAACTGATTTAAGATGTGCCAATGATTTGGCAAAAAGGGAGGTGGTGGCTCAGGGGCTAAGATGCTGAGCTTGTCGATCAAAAGGCCGGCAGTTCAATGGTTCAAATCCCTAGTGCCGCGGAACGTTACTTGTCCCAGCTTCTGCCAAACTAGCAGTTCGAAAGCACGTAAAAAATGCAAGTAGAAAAATAGGGACCACCTTTGGTGGGAAGGTAATGGAGTTCTGTGCGCCTTTGGCATTGAGTCATGCCGGCCACATGACCACGGAGACGTCTTCGGACAGCGCTGGCTCTTCGGCTTTGAAACGGAGATGAGCACCGCCCCCTAGAGTCGGGAACGACTAGCACGTATGTGCAGGGGGACCTTTACCTTTACCTTAGTGGTTTGGCTAACTTTTTGGACCGAGATATCCATTTGGACTTTGGAGAGCATTCCTGGAGCATTGCCTCAGAAAGGGGTCCATTGTAAGAGCACTGGGGGACAAAACCCATTTCCAGTGAAAGGTCCTCCTCACCAGCCCCTCTGACTCCTCTTCACCCGTTCTGGGAATTTTCTGTCATCTCAGTTGGTGGTCACATAGGAAGAAAAAGGACTTTGTGACATCATTAAGACAAAACACATTGGGAGCGATTCACAAAATTATCCGGAGTGTCACTTACTCTTAGATCAGCCACTTTTAAGACCAACATGGGCTGCTTGGGGAATTCTGGGAGTCGAAGTCCACATGTCTTCAAGTGGTTGAGAAATGTTGGCAGTCAACCGTATCACTTCCTTGCCGATTGTGGGTTTCAAAGGTGGCGAAATCTTCAGAAACACCCCGATGGCGCTGACCCTAATCAGCATAGCTGCCTCTTTCAAAACTTGGTTGAAAGAGTTGTTCCCTTTTTTGTTCAAGTTTGTTCAACTTTCTTTCGGTTTCATTTCCTTTTAAAAAATTTGTACCAGCTCAGGTCTGGTCTCAATGTTCTCGGATCAAAGCCAGGAAGAGCAACTGTTCACTGAATTTGTTCACTGAATTGTTGATACTTATAGTCCTCTGACTAAACATTGTTAAAAGAACGTTTTCATTGTCGTTTTGTTCAAACTTCCTTGGATATTTCAAAGCAACATTTCAATTGCAGCAAAGTGTGAGGCTGTTGTTGTTTTTTCCCCCCCAGTAATTAACCTGGCTATCAAATCCATTAATGATCAACTTTTTAAAAAAATTCTCTTTTTAATGTCTGACTCCATCTGATGCTGGACCCCTTTCATTTGACAAACGGAACCCCTGCAAACTTTGTAGAAAATATTTTGACCTTTCCAGTGGCCAAGCTTTGTTCATTCAGTGCTAGTTTACCTTAGTCTTTCAGGGCCACACAAGAAGCTGTGTTGAATTTTTGGCTGCAATTTATGCGTTTGCTTCCCAGCGACTAAACTGGTAACCCAGAAGCAGGTTTGGGAATCGGCAACCCACAAAGAACAAGGAGCATCTCATGCTCTCTGAAATGTCTCAGCTGATTTTGGATCTCCACCAGATCTCCAGGTCTAGGCGCTGGGAAGAGAAGCTTCAGAAAGCCTTGAGAAGTATGGAGTTGAGGATCCAACCTCAACCAGGACTTTGAAGCTTCTTTCTAAAACTTAACATTTTAGAAAACTGCCTTCCATCGTCACTGTTGCATAGCGCACCTATCCACGTAACTAGGTCAAGGGTAACTCCTACACCGAGAAGCGTCGGTGAACATTAGCCTGAGCTTGCACAACAAATGAGGTCAAAAGCAAGTTAATAATAATAATAATAATAATAATAATAATAATAATAATAATAATAATAATAATAATAATAATAATAATAATAATAATATTTTAATTTGTATACCGCCCTTCTCCCAAAGAACTCAGGGCGGTGCACAGCCAGAATAAAATACACAAACTACACATACAATACTAAGAACAACCCTTAAAAAACTTATTCGAATGGCCACATTGAAATAAAATATCTCCCTATAAAATTTACAGAAATTTAAAACCCATAAAATCGATTTAAAATTTTAAAAAATTCAAGCCAATTGGCTGGTTTGTGACTAAGAGTATGGCGATAACCCGGCCATGAGATCAGATCCTCTGTTCTCGGATGACGTGAAGCATCTTCAAGCTTTCAGGCAGAAGGAAGGTCCATCTCCTACGTACATGGTGATCCTGCTTGGTCTCCACCTTCATATTCCCCATCTTCTCTTTCTTTAGATCTCTTTGTTGGGCAACTAAAGAGCTCCTTGACCTGCAGTTCTTGCGGCTACTGTTCCACTGCCTTTGATCCTTTCTGGGACCTGTCTCTGCCCATTGCCAAGGTAACCTTCTACATCCTGGGGCTCCCATTGGCTTCCCATTGACCCCAGATCTGCCTCTTCTTGCATTGGCAACCTAACCTCTTGGATCTCCCTCTCCCTCCCTCCCTCTCTCTCTTTCTTCCTCCTCCTCCTCTTCCTCCTTCTGCAGAAAAGCTACGGCGAGGTGAATTTGATTGACTGCATGCGGCTCTTCACCAAGGAAGATGTTCTAGATGGAGACGAAAAACCCGTAAGTTCAGAAGGTGAAAAAAAATAACAACAACAACTCATCAGTCAGGTTCCTGCACGCAGTTCCCGTCTCTTATTCCAAGTGTTTTTAAGCCCTGGATTTCAAAATCAACACCCGGTTTGGAGTTTCGCACAAAATGAAGTTGCTGACGATTTTTAAGAATCATAAAAGCGCTGGAAGGGACCTTGGAGGTCTTCCAGTCCAACTTTGGAAATTATTCCTTTGGTTTGGGAAAACCTTGTTGCAAAAGCTGGATCTAAGCTTCTAGATTAATGGGTTGGGAAACATCAGACACGTCTATTCTTCTTTTAATCGTTGCTTCATCTGGTTGTTGTGTCAGACTCTGGCTCGGGTGAAGCTTAACAGAACTCAATGGAAGAACAGAGTCGGAAGGGACCTTGAAGGTCTTCTAGTCCAACCCACTGCACAAGCAGCATACCCTACACCAGGGGTCTCCAACCTTGGCAGCTTTAAGCCTGGTGGACTTCAATTCCCAGAATTCCCCAGCCAGCAAAGCTTTTAATGTGTATTTATTGTATTTTAATTGGCTGTTAACCGCCCTGAGTCCTTCGGAGAAGGGCGGGTATACAAATGCAATTAATAAATACATAAATAAATAATAAAAACCTCCAGTGATGAGGCCCACAACTTTTGAACTGGTCAGTTGGTCTGACTGCCAGGAAATTTCTCTTAGTTCTAGGTTGTTTCTTTCCTTGATTATATAATAATAACAACAGTGTTGGAAGGGACCCTTGGAGGTCTTCTAGTCCAACCCCCTGCCCAGGCAGGAAACCTTACACCATTTCAGACAGATGGTGATTAGTTTCCACTCATTGTGTACTGTCTTACCTTTTCTTAGCAAACCCCCCACAAAGTTCAAGAGACGCTGACAAGAAGCAATGGAATCAATGTTGCTTTTCCAAAAAGAACCCAACGGCTCATTGCTGCTCTTTTAAGCCTTCTGGGAGTGGCCAATCATCTTCTGGCCTTACTCCTGAGTCACCCTTTTTGCTTCAGCTGCACTTGCCTTCTGGCAGCTCTTCATATGCGTGCACTAGGAACAGGCTCCTTCTGCTCCTCTGCCTCTCCGCTGTCTGCCTCTGGAGGCTCCGGAGTCTGTGCATCGCCCCCAGATGGCCCTGGCCCCATCTCTGCCTCAGACGCAGAGCCCTCGTCCGGGCCTTCCCCTGACTCCAGGGCTGGCCCATTGTCCCCCACCAGCCTCCTCACTATCCGACTCCGCTACCACCTCTGCAGGCTGCTGGCGGACCACAACAGGCGGGGGGTTGGACTAGATGACCTACAAGGTCCCTTCCAACTCTGTTAATCTGAACCTGCCCACGTCAGTTTTTTCTCTAAAGATAAGGGTTGTTGTTTTTTTCTCTCTGTGAAATTAAAGCCGGACCTGCTGGTCTGCCACTGGCTGCCCTTGTACTTAACTCGGCCCTTTTGGCTCATCTAACCAATCCTTGCTACTCTACATGTCCCATGTCTGCCTTTCCTAACAATGTTCATGCGCTAGGCACCCTTTCCCCACCCGCACCCGCATCTCCGGTGCTCCTAAACCTTGGTTGTCCTTTCTTCCCGCAGACGTGTTGCCATTGCAAAGCGAGGACGAAATGCATGAAGAAATTCAGCATCCAGCGTTTCCCGAAGATCCTGGTTTTACGTATCCCTTTTTTTTTCCCCTCCAGAGAAATTGCCTCAGCTAATTATTTATGGAATTGATTTGCCGTCCATCTCATTATCCAACCACTGTGGGAGGCTCCATAGCAAGGAGGCCTCACATATGGGATGTGTGGCAACTTGACGGGTGTCTATCAAGCATCCATCCGGTGCAGACAATTTTACTGGGCCCAGAATCCATTCTGCGGAGGACTTAGCTTGAACAGTCTATTCTTTCAAGATCCTAGTCCTCTTGGGTTTGAGAATGCGCAGACTTTTTTCAATGCAGTAGAATGCGCACACACAGGCACACAAATACAAATTACAGCCTCAGCCTTTTTGCTTTTACATTTCCTGCGTGTTAAGGCACGAGGCTAGAAAGCAGGAGATCATGAGTTCAAGTCCTGCTTTAGCCATGAAAGCCGGTAGGTGACTTTGAGCCAGTCCTCTTCTCTCTCTCATCCCAATCTGCCTCACAGGGTTGTGGTTGTGGTTGTTGTGGGGAAAAGAGGAGGAGGAAGTTGTGTTTGGTATAGGTTTGATGCCTGGAGTGATTTGTAAACATAATAAATGTGGGGTATAAAATAAATAAACAGAGGAGTTGCGTGGTGGCCTAGAGGTGGTGCTCTCGCCTCACAATCAGGAGCCTTTGAGTTCAATCCTAGGTAGAGGCAGATATTTCTCTCTCTGGGCACACGGAGATTATATCTGCTGAATAAAACTCCGCATTGGCGACAGGGAAGGGCATCCGGCCATTAAAACACTCTGCTAGCTCCATTCAGTTGCCCAGATTCCACCCTGCAAGGGATTATGGGATCATTAAAAGATGATGATGATGATAAAATAAACATTCTTCACTTGTGGGAATTGTTTGGCCCTTCCCCCCCCCCACTTTTCCTTAATTCCTCGCCCAGACCTGAAACGTTTCTCCGAAGCCAGGATGCGATCCAGCAAACTCACCACTTTCGTCAATTTCCCGCTTAAGGATCTGGATCTACGGGAATTTGCCTCTCAGAATTGCAGTGAGTATCCCCTGCAGGATTTGGAGGAACCAGATAGGGTGATGGCGGGGAGGTCATCTAGACCAGCAACCCCCAACCTTTTCGGGAGGTGGGGGCAGGGACCACTTTTATGGAGGGAGGTTTTTCTGCAGATCTGGGAGTATGTGAAAATAGTTAAGTAACAGTAACGGAGTTGGGAGGGACCTTGGAGGTCATCTAGTCCAACCCCCTGCTCACGCAGGAGACCTGTACTAGGGATTCGAACTGCCGACCTTTCTGATCGACAAGCTCAGTGTCTTAGCCACTGAGCCAGATGGAATGGAATGGAATGGAATGGAATGGAATGGAATGGAATAGGATAGAGACTGGACTGGACTGGACTGGAATGGAATAGAATAGAATAGAATAGAATAGAATAGAATAGAATAGAATAGAATAGAATAGAATAGAATAGAATAGAATAGAATAGAATAGAATAGAATAGAATAGAATAGAATAGAATAGAATGGGATAGGGAATGGACTGGAATAGAACAGAACAGAACAGAACAGAACAGAATATTGGAATGAAGAATAGAAGAGAAGAGAAGAGAATAGAATATTGGAATGAAGAATGGAATGGAATGGAATGGAATGGAATGGAATGGAATAGGATAGAGAATGGACTGAAATAGAATAGAATAGAATAGAATAGAATAGAATAGAATAGAATAGAATATTGGAATGAAGAATAGAATGGAATGGAATGGAATAGGATAGAGAATGGACTGGAATAGAATAGAATAGAATAGAATAGAATAGAATAGAATAGAATAATAGAATAGAATAGAATAGAATAGAATAGAATAGAATAGAATATTGGAATGAAGAATAGAATGGAATGGAATGGAATGTAATAGAGAATAGAATAGAATAGAATAGAATAGAATAGAATAGAATAGAATAGAATAGAATAGAATAGAATAGAATAGAATAGAATAGAATAGAGTTGGAAGGGACCTTGGAGGTCTTCTAGTCCAACCCCCTGCTCACGCAGGAGAACCTATACCCATAGGCAAACCTATGGCATGCATGGGAATTTGAGAAGGAGCAGCAATGTCCCGCCTTGGTACCCTCTCCAGAACTGCAGTTGTGAGATGGGCGGCTGCGTTAATAATATACAGTAGTGGCCAAAATTGTGGAAACCTTTTGGGGAAAGTGTTTTTTTGAGATCTGATGGCTAATAACACCACTTTTTTGAGAGGGGAGAATTTCAAGATAATCCTTTTCCACTGCTGGAATAGCCTGGGAATAGCCCAGACCTTCACCCAATTGAAGATCTATGGAGCTGACTAAAGAAATTTGTTAGTCAGAAGCGACCCAGCAATAAAACCCAGTTAATAGAAGCAATCCTTCAATCTTGTTTTCCCATGATAACAGCTGCAGAACTCAAAGACTTGGTTCACTCCATGGGAAGACATTGTAAGGCCGTCATTCATGTGAAAGGTCCCCAACTAAGTATTAACTGACATGAGGATCATTTTTGTATATCTCGTTTTTTCTATGTGTTTCACTTTTCTTCTTTATATTGTAACGGCTATTCTAACATCAAATCCTTCATAAAAGTTATTGCATTACATTCTTGATTAAATTATCTTTCCATTGATATACAATTGTATGGTACTATTCCCCAAAAAAGTGGTGTTATTAGCTAGTTTTAGAAAATACACTTTTCCCCAAAAGATTTCCACAATTTTGGCCACTGCTGTAAAATAACCACGAAATAAAAATAAAGATTAAAAACTCTGCTTCTCCTTCCGAATCTCCTATTGGGAGCCAAGATTGTGATGAAGAGATTCTTTGGATTATTTATTTTATGTATTTTTGCAAGTCAACAAATGTCAAGCCACGGCAAATCCTGCCAGCAATATTTGGGAAGAAAGAGTGGGGGGGAAATTGCACGCTTCCGTTGGAGGCCGCCACAGGTTTTTGCACACCCAGAAGTGAACAAAAGGCTCCCCCGAAGGTAATTTGACCTCTTCTGTTTTCAGATCACGCAATTTACAATCTCTACGCCATCTCCAACCACAGCGGGACCACGATGGGCGGCCATTACACGGCCTACTGCAAGAGTCCCGTCTCTGGAGAATGGCACGCCTTTAACGATTCACGGTAAGCGGGCGCCCCGCCTCTCCTTTCGCCTTCCCAACTCTTCCTCTTCCCCCACCGCCCCCGAGCATAAAAGGGGACAAAACTTAAGTCGACAACTGTCTGGCTTAGCAACAAAAATTTTGAACTCAGTTCTAATTGTAAGCTGAGGATTGCCTCAGTCGGCCTCTCATCATTCAGCCCGGGAAACGAAATTCTCCCTTTCCAAAGGGAGCGTTCGCCGCTTTGGATGGCCCGCTCCTCAAAGTCTTTTACTAATCCAGTTTCTATTTTTTTTTAAAAAAAAAAATAATCTGTATAATTTTCTGATATTGGGATGCGGTGGCCCAGTGGCTAAGAAGCTGAGCTTGTCGATCGAAAGGTCGGCAGTTCAGCGGTTCGAATCCCTAGTGCCGCCTAACGGGGTGAGCTTCCGTGACTTGTCTCAGCTTCTGCCAACCTAGCAGTTCGAAAGCACGTAAAAAAATGCAAGTAGAAAAAATAGGGACCACCTTTGGTGGGAAGGGAACAGCGTTCCATGCGCCTTTGGCGTTGAGTCATGCCGGCCACATGACCACGGAGACGTCTTCGGACAGCGCTGGCTCTTCAGCTTTGAAACGGAGATGAGCACCGCCCCCTAGAGTCGGGAACGACTAGCACGTATGTGCGAGAGGAACCTTTACCTATTATGTTCTGATGCTCCTCAATTTACAACTAGTTGTTTTCATGGCCATTTGGAATTATAAGAGGCCCAGAACGGGCATTGACAGCCCATAATGTACTTCTGGACATCCTAAAATGTGTGCCGCACACACACACATACACACAGTCCCGTGACAACTTGGTGCATCTTTGTGACCAGTCGCAGACTCTCTCAGTCACGTGACCGTGAATGGCAATTTTTTTTTCTTTTTGCCGATTTCCAGCCCAAAAAAACCCACCGATTCGGAAGAATGGCTTCACACTCGGAACCGAAACATTTGCTTAACAATCAGAGTGATTCACTTAACAAACACCAGAAAAAAATTGTCCTCCAATTGGGTCCGGTCACATGAGTGCCTCGACGGAGGACCTTAATGATGTACTACCAGAAAACCGGTTCTGATTCTAGTCATAAAACAAGGACTGCCAGCACTCCCTATCTTTACCCCTTGGGGCTGGAGTGAGCGTGGGTCAGAACCAGCCAGAAATCAAAGAATAGAATAGAATAGAATAGAATAGAATAGAATAGAATAGAATAGAATAGAATAGAATAGAATAGAATTTTTAATTGGCCAAGTGTGATTGGACCAATCAAAGTAGGTGCCCCTTGTTGCTAGTTTTCCTTACATCCGTTTTTCATTTACACCCCACCTCGTCCCAGATGGGTCTCCCGCCCTCTTTAATGCCGGTTTCCCTTTCTGTCCTTCCCGCAGCGTCACGCCGATCTCCCTGGGCCACCTCCGCAGCAGCGACGCCTATCTCCTCTTCTACGAGCTGGCCAGCCCATCTTCCCGAATGTAGCTTCCAGGTCACGCTCCCCTCCCCCGCCCGCCACGCACGCCCCCACGGAAAGGAATCCTCGTAGTATCCCGGAGGAAGGACGCAAGCCAAGCACCAGCTCAAAAACGCAACGGGAGCAGGGTGGGGTGGGGTGTGGGGGGGCATGTAGAGACCCAGGACAATGGTGACTTGAGGGATTTTTTTTTTTTTCTAAACTGGGTTTTTCCCCCTTTTTTTCCTAAAAAACAAGCAAAAACGAAAAAAAGAGAGAGAAAGAGAGGGAGGGAGGAAGAAAATGCTTTTAATAAAGCGTTAACTAAAGTTGCCGGTCTTTACCGGAATACATTTCGCCCATGCATAGGACAGAAGAGGGATAAAATACCATCCTTGGAGGCCAGTTTCTAAACTACCTCCATCGCTCCGAAAAAAAAAAAAAAATTCTCAGGGGTGGTTTCTATGTTTTCCTTCCCTCTCTTTTCCTTCCACCCTTCTCCCCTCGTCCATCCACACCCCTACCCTTCCACAATTTGGTGTGCGATAAGCCACAAACAACTGCTGTTCTTTTCGGGGAGGGGGGGAAGCAACCTGCCTGTCCCCCTGTGATCCCTTGTGGTGGTGGGGTATCGGAGCTGAGCCACGGTGGTGTTTCCTCCTCTCTGTCTGATGCCGGTCGGACGCCACTTCTGCCGCAGAGTTGCAGAACTAGATAAGGTTTACCGGAATCCGATTTTGCATCTTAGATCCAGCAAGGCGTGTTTGTTTGGGGTTTTTTTTGCACAGTTCTCGCATGACCCTCCTCGGGGGGGAGGAGGGGGATTGCGGGGGATTTCTCTGCAGGAACCATGGACTTTGAGTCCTATCTCTTCGCATGGGGTGGGAGCTGCTTTTGGTTTCTTCTCTTTTTTTTTACAAACCGGAAGCATTCGTGGACGGATTTTTACTGACTTTATCGCAAAAGCAGAGACTCGCTGGATCCAATTCTACCTGTTTTCTTGTCACGACTGTGCCTTAAAAGCATCCAGACGAAAGACACGGTGTGTTTTCAGCGGATCCAAGTGCCGTTCGGAAAGGACACGACGGCGCAACCAGCAGAAATATTGAGAGGGGGAAAAACAAACCCCACTTCCTTCCGCTTTCTCCTCCTACTGTCCTCACTTTTTCCCTGCCACATCCCTCATTCATCCTGGGACGGAGGCCATTCAGGAACACTTCGGACAATTTTCACTGCCTTTCCGACATGAGGGTTGCTTTGATCCGGTTTTCGTTTTGGTTCTCGCTGCGTGCGTGCCGTGGAGTCGCCAAAATGCACCTCATTGGAGGGGGGAGGTTTGAGCCAGTTTGGGAGCGATGGCTCGTCCATCCTCTTATTTATTCTCCATCTCCATCGAAGCAGGCACTACTTGAAGGGCTGAGAGTTAGAGCTAGCACCTTGACGGTTTTGCAACCAGACAACATTCGCTGGGTGGAAACCCCCCTCCCCCTGTTTTATTCCCCCTCCCCCTGTTTTTTTTTTTTCTTCATTGCCCGCCCCTCGCATAGCTCTGAAAAAGCACCGAGCCAACTTTAACTCAGTTTTGAATCAAGCAGAGCATTGAGGTCAGTTTCAGTGGGCACCTTGGTTTGTACAAAGGATGCCCCTCGATCCCCTTCTGCCATTCTCATGGCCTGTTTTCCCGCAACCTTCCCCCCCCCGCCCCATGCCCCGCCCTTTGCATATTTCACTCCATTTCAACCAGGCGGATGCTCAGGACACCCGAGGGGAAGGCAGAAGGGATAACCTAGACGTCAAGGGTCCGGCTAGCAAAGCCTTTCTCAGTGTTACTATTTTGCTTGGTTTGGGAACGGGGTATTTTTTTTGTTTGTTTTTGTTTTTGTTTGTGTTTGTTTTTTTTGTTTTGGTTTATCAGTTTGGACTGAACAGCTTGTTTACTGTGTAAGCAAGGCTGGAGGATGGACCGTGGTCACTCAGGAAGGAGGCTTGTACAGAAATAAAATTGTAAGTTGATGAACAAGCCATTGCATTTGTGCACAAGTGTCTGTGAATTGCGGGCAAGAAATCTTTCTGATGGGAGGGATGGGTTGTGCGGTAAGAAGCCCCCAGCCCCTGAGGAGCTGTGTGGGGTTTGACTCCTGCTGATTTTTTTTTTTTTTTGCATTTATATCCTGCCCTTCTTTGAAGACTCAGGGCGGCTTACACTATGTCAAGCAATAGTCTTCATCCATTTGTATATTATATACAAAGTCAACTTTTATTGCCCCCAACAATCTGGGTCCTCATTTTACCTACCTTATAAAGGATGGAAGGCTGAGTCAACCTTGGGCCTGGTGGGGCTTGAACCTGCAGTAATTGCAAGCAGCTGCTGTTAATAACAGACTGTCTTAGCAGTCTGAGCCACTCAAGGACCCTTAATCTGCCTCAGTCTGGACGGTGGACCCAATCTATTTTCTCTGAAGGGCTCAGCTGGCAGAGCTCAGGATTCCTTCTGCGGTTGGACACAGCAGTTGTAGGTGGTACTTCTGCAGGAAGAGCTGAAGGACATTGAATGCCTATTCACAGGCATGTTATAAGACGGGCAGCTCACTTTGCCAAAATACGAACTGAATACTTTATTTGACCAAGTGTGATTAGACACACAAGGAACTTGTCTACGGTACAAAAGCTCTCAGTGTGCATGCAAAACAACAGAGTAATAACCATCATCCTAATAATGATGCCAAAAATGATACCTTAGTGGCTAAGATGCTGAGCTTGTCGATCAAAAGGTTAACAGTTCTGCAGTTCAAATCCCTAGTGCCGCGTAATGGGGTGAGCTCCCGTGACTTGTCCCAGCTTCTGCCAACCTAGCAGTTCGAAAGCCCGTAAAAAATGCAAGTAGAAAAATAGGGACCACCTTCGATGGGAAGGGAACAGCGTTCCGTGCGCCTTTGGCATTGAGTCATGCCGGCCACATAACCACGGAGACATCTTCGGACAGCGCTGGCTCTCTGGCTTTGAAATGGAGATGAGCACCGCCCCCTAAAGTCGGGAACAACTAGCACATATGTGCGAGGGGAACCTTTATCTTTAATAACGATACCAATAAGAAAAGATAATAGAACAAATGAGAAGGATAACAGTAATACAGCCGTACTACACAGGTAAATATCCTTAGACATAAGACTACTGTGGGAATTAGGTGTTGAGCAGAGATGGCAGGAGGGGAAAAAAAGCTCTAGTTTTGGAATGTGGTGCCCTCTGGTGCCACCCTGAGGGGACGAGTTGAAACAGTTTTATGTCCAGGACGCACAATATATAGGTCCACAATGGATGGACGCCTGGTTGCAATTGTTTTGTTCTGCAGTCCTAACTATCCGTTGCAGTCTCTTACCTGTTTGGTTGCAGTACCAAAGCATACCGTTAAAGAAGTACTGTACAAATGACAGACTCGATCATTCCTTCATTCCTGTATCAGCAGCTCCTGGGAAGTCTTGACTATGAAGGGAGCTACATTTAGGCAAAAAAACCAAAATGCACAGATACCATATATGTGGTACCTTGCTCAATAGTAGTAACTGTGAGAGGGATCTTGGAGTCCTGGTGGAAAACCATTTAAATATGAGCCAGCCGTGTGCAGCAGCTTCCAAAAAAGCCAACACAGTTCTAGGCTGCATCAACAGAGGGATAGAATCAAGATCACGTGAAGGGTTAATACCACTTTATAAGGCCTTGGTAAGGCCACACTTGGAATATTGCATTCAGTTTTGGTCGCCACTATGTAAAAAAGATGTGGAGGCTCTAGAAAGAGTGCAGAAAAAAGCAACAAAGATGATTAGGGGACTGGAGGCTAAAACGTATGAAGAGCGGTTGCAGAAACTGGGTATGTCTAGTTTAATGAAAAGAAGGACTAGGGGAGACATGATAGCAGTGTTCCAGTATCTCAGGGGCTGCCACAAAGAAGAGGGAGTCAAACTATTCTCCAAAGCACCTGAGGGTAGAACAAGAAGCAATGGGTGAAAACTAATCAAGGAGAGAAGCAACTTAGAACTAAGGAGAAATTTCCTGACAGTTAGAACAATCAATAAGTGGAACAACTTGCCTCCAGAAGTTGTGAATGCTCCAACACTGGAAATTTTTAAGAAAATGTTGGATAGCCATTTGTCTGAAAAGGTGTAGGGTTTCCTGCCTCGGCAGGGGGTGGACTAGAAGACCTCCAAGGTCCCTTCCAACTCTGTTGTTATGTTATGTTATGTTATGTTATGTTATGTTACGTTACGTTACGTTACGTTACGTTACGTTACGTTACGTTACGTTATGTTATTTTTTATTATTATTTGCATTTATATCCCGCCCTTCTCCGAAGACTCAGGGCGGCTTACATTGTGTTAAGCAATAGTCTTCATCCTATTTGTATATTATATACAAAGTCAACTTTTATTGCCCCCAACAATCTGGGTCCTCATTTTACCTACCTTATAAAGGATGGAAGGCTGAGTCAACCTTGGGCCTGGTGGGACTTGAACTTGCTGTAATTGCAAGCAGCTGTGTTAATAACAGACTGTCTTAGCAGTCTGAGCCACCAGAGGCCCTTTTTTTTATTAAATACTAAATCAGGGGTTTAAAGTTCCCTATCCCAGAACAGGGTGGCAGAAGAGAGGACCCAGGAGCTTTTGATGCTCTTGGACCTGGGAAGAGGGTGGGTGTGCACTCAGTGGTGGGATTCAACCAGTGTAACAACTGGTTCACTGAGCATGCGCTTCATGCCCTGCCCGCATGCAGTGCATTTGAAAACAGCTCTAAAACTTACCTTCTATTGCAGCTGAGGCGGGGCAACCTGCTCTGCCATGCCTATCAGCTGGGCTTCAAACAAAGGAAATATAGGTAGGTATAGCACAGGGGCGGGCGGGCAGGCAGGCCCAGCTGATCGTCGGAGTGAACTGGTTCGCTCTCAGCTGATCATCGGAGCTACCGGTTCACCCGAACCGGTCCGAACCAACTGAATCCCCACCTCTGTGCTCCAAAACGCATCTTTCATTTTTGCACAGTGGGAAAATAATGGTGAAGAAAAGGTTGAGCATCAGTGGCATAGAGCACATGGATAACAGTAGTAAAATCACAGAGAAGGAGCACATAATACTATGGTACACAGGTGGTGGAAATGATAGTCCCAACTTACAACCATTCGTGTAGTGAACGCCTGAAGTTACAATGGCAGTGAAAAGGGGGACTCACGACCTTTTCTCATTGAAGCATCCTTCCTCAGGATCACGGGGTCAAAATTCGGACGTTTGGCAACAGGGTCATCTTTATGATGGTCACCGCGTCTCGAGATCACCTGATCCCCTTTTGCGAACTTCTGACAAGCCAAGCCAATGGGGAAGCCAGACTGATCAGCCGTGCGCCTAACTTAACAACTGCTGTGATTCACTTAAGGAAAATGGCAAGGAAGGTCATAAAATGGAGCAAAACTCACTTAACGGCCTCATTTAGCAGTGGAAAGTTTGGGGTCAGTTGTGATTGTAAGTCCAGGCCTCCTTCTAAGCCGGTTCGTTGCTGCGTGATGTTGTATTATCTCTGGGGAAAGTGATAATACACTTGACTTGGGCTAGTCAAAGCAGAAGCAATATCCGATCATCTTCGTCCCTTGCAGCTTGGCTCGTTTATACGAGTGTTTTTTGTTTTCCCCCCCCAAGTTTTTTATTTTTTTACAAACATATCAATGCATGAACAGTATGGCACCTGAGTCTTACATTTTAGTACAAATAAAATAATATTCATTATATTTACCGCATTTGACAAGCTTATATAATTCTGGTAATAGTACACATATTTATGTTAAATTATAATCTTTCATTATTTAGTTATTCAATATTTCAATATGTTATTTTTATGCCAATCCCCATATTCTAAGTGTCATTCCTTTTACTACAAATAAAATATTATTAATCATATCTGTTACATTTAGCAAGCTTTTATGGCTCTAATAATAAGACATATTTACATTAAGTTATAATCTTCCATTATTTATTCAATATTTCAATATGTTTTTTTTATGCCAATCACCATATTCAAGCATACTTGATAATACCATCGTTCAAATTCCAATTTCCCCTCGTTATTAGTTCACATTATCTAAAAATGTGTATCCCATTAACGCCCTTCTCTCTAGCTTGCATCCCTATTCTAACTTTTAATTATGCCACTATTATATTTAAAAATATTCCTTTTCTATCCATCGTCTCTTGCCCACTTTAAAGCTTTAATTGTTTGTTTCTTAGCTTGCCTCCCATATTCCTCTCTTGGATCTTTGTCTCGATTATATGAGCATTTTTATTTTATTTTTTGAGTTTTCCCCTTTTCTGGAACTTGCCTGATCCTTCCCAGCGGGACACCCCGGCCGAGTTAATTGCCTCTCCGTCTCACCAAAGGTGGACTAACTGCGGTAGCAAGATTACGAAGACAAATGCAGCCAAGGGTGTGGATTAATGATTGAAAAACAGACCCGGGTGCCCGTAAAGAGCTGGCGTTCCTTCCCGAGCAATTGAGGAGGCAAACAAGGATCTCTTTGTCCCTTTCCTTTGGAACAAGACCAGAAAGGTTTTGCAATGGCTCAACAGGCTGCTTGGAATGTGGGCGTCTTAGCAACATGCCCAGTCCTGCCGAAAGAGCTAAGCTGCCAAGGGCACTTTTGACACAAGGACAAGGAAGAGAAGTTCAGTACCCAAAGGGAACAGGGACACCTCGGCTTACGAGGCAAGCAGAATCTCTGTAGCTAAGCAAGGTGTTTAAGCAAGTCGCAGCCAATGTTGCGACCTTTTTCGCCAGGGTTGTGAATCGCAGAGGCGTTAAGGAAATCTGGCATCTCCCGTTGATTTTGCCTCTTGTTGGGAGCTGGCTGGGAAGATCGCAAATGGTGATCCTGTAAACACCGCGCTCACACACCCCACAATGCCATAACTGATCATAAATAGATGCCCGTTGTCAAGGATCTGAATGGTGATCATGGGACAGGTAGTCCTCGACTTACAACAGTTCATTTAGTGACCGTTCAAAGTTACAACAGCTCTGAAAAAAGACAATTTTTCACTATTCCTATTCTATTCTACTCGTTCCATTGAACTCTGGTCTGCTCTGCTCTACTCTTTATTCTTCATTCCAATATTTGTTTTGTTCTGTTCTGTTCTATTCTATTCCTGATTGCTTAATTGTACCCTATGACTATCATTAAGTGCCGTAAGTGTTGTACTTTGATGAAAGTATCTTTTATGTACAATGAGAGCATATGCACCACGACAAATTCCTTGTGTGTCCAATCACACTTGGCCAATAAAAAAAAATCTATTCTATTCTATTCTATTCTATTCTATTCTATTCTATTCTACTCTACTCTACTCTACTCTACTCTACTCTACTCTACTCTACTCTACTCTACTCTACTCTACTCTACACTCTACTCTCACAGTTTGAAGAGTGTGGCCACCCTGTTTTGCTTGTTTATAAGATCCTTCAGGACAAATGTTGTACCTTGATGAACGTATCTTTTCTTTTATGTACACTGAGAGCATATGCACCAAGACAAATTCCTTGTGTGTCCAATCACACTTGGCCATAAAAATTCTATTCTATTCTATTCTATTCTTGCACTATATTTAGCAGGAATCTACCCTGGGCGACTATTTCTCACCACCACTTCTCGCATCCCACCCAACTTGGAAAATATATATAAATATATGCCCATTTTGAGAAGAGTTTTTGCTGGTTCAGATGCCCTGGTCTGGCTGGGCAGCGCTGTGTCTTTAAGAGCACCGTAGTCCATGTGGGGGCCTCTGACCTGGCAGAGTCCTCAGCTGAGTTGGATTAAGGCGCTGGGGCGCCTGGTGGCTTTCATGCTTGCGCATTCTTTCACTTCCTAGCAGCTTAACAAGTCCCTTCTCCCAAGGCTCAGTTGGCCAGGAATGGGCTGTGGTCTTGAACGCAAGATCAGGGCCGATTGGTTGAATTAACCCATCACCTTCACCGGGAAGAAGAAAAGCCATCCATCTGCAGCCTTCATCTCACCCTTTGGAGATCCTTCATCAAGGAGGAGAACGTCTGGTCCATGCGTTGAATGTCAGAAGGTTCCTGGGAGAGCTGCCACTGCAGAAAGCCGGATGCCACAGGAAGGGGGGACATGTGGCAGCCCCAGACAGGCAGGGATCCTGTCCACATATCCCCCAGCCTCCTTCCTAGCCATGAAGGACTTCACCGAGGTCGTCTTTCACCCAGAGGCGCAGAATCAAAACCAGGTAGGCAGAAGACCAGTTGTCTGAAGATGCTTTGAGCTCCATATCTCCATCCAACAGGGACCAGGGAATGTCCATTGCGTGTTGCAATTGATTGTGGCCATCACAATGACCTTTTTCGATTTCCTGGGGAACCCCCGTTAGGGACAACCACACCCAAAGATTTTGCCTGACCCCTTCCCCAAGTGGAAACCGCCTTTGAAAAGACATGCTGGTTGATAAAATCCCCATGCACATGTCTCTTTTTTCCCCCTCCTGGCTTTCAGTCTGCTGGCATCTTGACTTCCTGGATCTCCGGAAATTATTTTTATAGAGCGCTCATCCCTGGGGGAGGAAGGGACCTGGTGGCGAGCAAGCACATCATTTACAAGCCAACTTTCTTAGGAGAGAGTTGCTTAGGACCAGCGAAATGTTGGCCTTGCAGATTTTTAACCCAAGATTACATTGCCATTTCTGTTCCTGGCTGGAAAGCTAACATGATGGCAATAAGGAGGTTAAAGAGGGGGCAGATGAGCTCACAAACATGTTAACGGCCCTATAAGTTAAGTGTTGTCCTTTGTCCTATGCCAGAATTGGCCTCGTTTGTGTTTGGAGCAGTTGGAAAAGGCTGTGGCAAGGCAGAACAGTAGGGAAAGCCTAAAATTTTGGAGAAGATTGTTAAGGGTAATCTGGGTTCACAACCAAGGTTGTGGACCGTTGAACAGAATACCCTACGCATGAAAACGACTGAGACTGGTTGTATACAATAACAGTCACTACACAACAAAGATGCCGTCTGGGAGGCGATGCCATTTGGGGCATCTTCGGGGTTCACCCTAGTAGTATGATTGAGAAGGGACAGTGGTCAAAGTAATTCCAGCTTCAGGTCCAAACTTTGTCCTCGGGGCTTTCGGTCTGGTGCCATAATTCTGACAGGGATAAAAAGCCAATTTGGTCTGGTCCAGTCCAAGCTAGAAACCAGAAGACAGTGAGTTCTAGTGCTGCCTAAGGCACAAAAGCTAGATGGGTGATTTGGGCCAGTCACCAAGAGACGGTGAGTTCTAGTCCCAACTTACTCCCATTTTAGGCATGAAAATCCAGTTGGGTGACTTTGGGCCAGGAGATGTGAATTCTAGTCCCATTTTAGGCATGAAAATCCAGTTGGGTGACTTTGAGCTGATCACCAGGAGGCGTGAATTCTAGTCCCATTTTAGGCATGAAAATCCAGTTGGGCAGTCTTGGGCCAATCACTAGGAGACTGTGAGTTCTAGTCCCACCTTAGCCACGAAAGCCGGCTGGGGGACTTCAAGCTGATCACTCTTTCTCAGCCCAACTCACCTTACAGGGTTGTTGTAGGGCTAATAAGAAGAGGAAGTTGTATTAGATATGTTTGCCACCATGAATTATTTATAAAAATAATAAAAGTTGGGATATAAATGGATAGACCAACAGATGTCCAGACAAACAATAATCCTACAAGCCCTCTTTGTAAGGTGATGCCACAAATATTGCTACATTGGAAGGTGTCCAACTTAGTTATCAGCTGTTTGCAACAGATCTTTGCCCCTTAAGGGCTGAGTTTACTGGGGGGGAAATGAGAATTTGCTTGCTCCCTCCATGACTCCTTTGGAAAAGCAGTGATCCCACTGACCAAGAATGTAGGAGAGGATCCAGCACGTTCCCCTTCTTGGCAAGCCAGGTTATCATGGCTCGAGACATATCAGATGACCGTCACTCTGTCAAGGACCTTGGAATACTCATTTCTAAAGATCTAAGTGCCCACTGTAACAACATTGCCAAAAAGGCACTAAGAGTTGATAACCTAATCTTGCATAGCTTCTTCTCTGGTAATATTGTATTAACTAGAGCATACAAAACCTTTGCCAGACCAATTCTTGAATAAAGCTCATCTGCCTGGAACCCACACTGCATATCGGACATAAATACAATCAAGAGAGTCCAGAGATATTTCACAAGAAGAGTCCTCCACTCCTCTGCTCACAATAAAATACCTTATGCCACAGACTCCAAATTTTGGGCTTAGACAATTTAGAACTACGCCGACTTCAGTCTGACCTAAGCATAGTACATAAAATTATCTACCACAATATCCTACCTGTCAATGACTACTTCAGCTTCAACCACAACAATCCACAAGTAAATAATAGATACAAACTCAAGGGAAACCGCTCCAAACTCGATTGCAGAAAATACGACTTCAGCAACAGAGTGGTCAATGCCTGGAATGCACTACCTGACTCTGTGGTTTCTTCCCCAAACCCCCAAAACTTTAACCTTAGACTGTCTACTGTTGATCTCACCCCATTCCTAAGAGGTCTGTAAGGGGCGTGCATGAGTGCACCTGCGTGCCTACCGTCCCTGTCCTAATATTCCTTTTTTACTTACTCTTTTCATGTATACAAATTTTGTTTATACTTTTACCTGTTATCTTAGATATGATTGACAAAAATAAATAAATAAATAAATCAGTCTGTCCAACTTAAGATAAGAGGCAGAAGTATGAGCTCGACTGACCCCTGCTCTTTTTCTGCAGCAAAACGGATTTTCTGGCTTAGCAACCAAAGTTTCCAAACTTTTAACCCTTCCAAGCCAGAACGTGGTTAGTGCTGTGCAGGATTTTCTTTCTGGCTTTTTCCAATTACTCAGTGAGTTTAATTGACATTTTGCGGGCTGTTCGGTCCCAAAGTGTGTTTTTATTATGTGAAGGGATTGGCCAAAATGCCAAAGCCAATTTGCAAGAAAAACGGAGGGTTACTTAAAAGAGCGAGGAAGCTTATAGGAGACCCGTTAGATTCAAAATGCTTTGTTTTCTATGCCCCCAGGAGACCGTTATGTTGTCTTTGCCACCGAATGTGCTGAGGGAATTCTCCAACCCTGTGTTTGAGGAGGACAGTGAGACGCTGACCCAGAACCAGCTGGAAGAGGAGAAGGGCAGTGATGTTAAACTCGCCGCCAATGGATTTGGTATCGATAAGTCCATGTTTTGGAGGGGCACTAAGATGGTACAACAGTACCAGCAGGATGGGGAGAGTCAGTTTGGTGTGAAAGTGAAGAGGCTGGTCTAGAAAACCAAGAGGCGATGAGTTCAAGTCTTCTTGAGCCCAACCCACCATGCCAGGGAGTTGTTAGGCATTATGAATCTGGCCTTGAGTTGTACTAAAGCAAGGATGGGATAGAAATCTCTTAAGGTTAATAGTTAAGAGAGGTGATGGTTGGGTGGTGTATCATTTCAGGGTCGTTAGCTCACGTTTCTAACTTAACGGTGGTTCCACAGCTTGGTGCTTTTCAGGTTCAGGATAGACTCCAACTTCCATCTCTCGGAGATGGAAGAATTCAGAGCTATGCTAGCCAGGGGGATTGTGGGAATTGGTCCGCGTGATTGATAAACATGGGAGCTGAAATCCAGCAGGCAGGCAGGCAGGGAAGGGAAGGGAAGGGAAGGGAAGGGAAGGGAAGGGAAGGGAAGGGAAGGAAGGAAGGAAGGAAGGAAGGAAGGAAGGAAGGAAGGAGAAAGAGATAGGAGGGAGGGAGGGAGGGAGGGAAGGGAGGAGGGAGGGAGGAAGGAAGGAAGGAAGGAAGGAAGGAAGGAGATAAGAAGGAGGGAGGAGGGAGGAAGGAGAGATAAGGAGAAGGAAGGAAGGAAGAAGGAAGGAAGGAAGGAAGGAAGGAAGGAAGGAAGGAAGGAAGGAAGGAAGGAAGGAGAAAGATAGGAGGGAAGGGAGGGAAGGAGAGATAAGGAAAAGGAAGGAAGGAAGGAAGGAAGGAAGGAAGGAAGGAAGGAAGGAGAGATAAGGAGAAGGAAGGAAGGAAGGAAGAAAAGAAGGAGAAAGGAGGGAAGGGAGGGAAGGAGAGATAAGGAGAAGGAAGGAAGGAAGGAAGGAAGGAAGGAAGGAAGGAAGGAAGGAAGGAAGGAAGGAAGGAAGGAAGGATCTCCAAGTTCAGCAAGATTGACTAACCGTCGCCCTATTTAGAGCAACATGTGAAAAGTCTTCTGCTCCAGTCTCTCTGCCAGAGATCCTTGGTGGGGCTATCACAAGAGGTCATCGGAACAGCTAGGGAGGGAGTGGGAGGTCGACCTACTGATGGCTAGGGGTACCAGGATAGCCAGTCTGCTTCTCCTACCCTGCAGCTCAGCAAGTGCGAGAGGCAGCCAGCAAGAAATTCCAGCCAGACTGCAAATTTTCCTGGCTTTGTGTGACCGTCCTGAGCCTTCTGCTCCTCCTCCTCCTGGCCTTGCTTGTGGGCATCCTGGTCACCTACCGTAAGTTCTGGATTGAGGGGTGGGGTCTTGGAGGGACATTCCTGCAATTGAAGCCCATCCTGGGCCAATACGGGCTTGTTTTGGGGAAAGCCGGTGGTGGCCACCATGATGGCTGCCTGAAGCTACGTGGGCAACAAAGGCAGGGCATCTGGGCTGGGTCTGCCCTTTGCTCCTTTCGCGTTAATAAGACCCCCCCCCAAAGATCATGCACTTTAATTCTAAGAAGCCAACATTCTTGAACACACAAGATGAATTTATTTTCAGGCCCAAAGAGGCTGAAAAAGCCATGTCAGCAGCTACATGGAAAGATGTTCATCAGACCTTCTGGTGGACCTCAGTCTTGAAGAGCCATCCTTGCTTCACCTTGTGTGACCCTAGGGGTGAAGTTCTAAGCCAATGTTTCTCAACCTTGGCAGCTTGATGTTGTGACCTAGGCTCACTTAGGCATGAAAGACACGCTTAAAAACAACCCTGTTTTATTATAACAGCTGGGAATTACTTCATTTTCAGCTTAGTCCAAATTAATTCCAAAACAAAGTCCTTCAGAAAAAGTCCTTCAGCCTTATCACAAACCTTTGTCTTCTTTGGCACCCTGCCAAAGGCTTTTCTTGGCAAAGCCCCAGAAACAAGAGGTGCCGACTGGAACTAATGTAGCAACGTTGTTTTCCTACAAAGAGCCAAGAGGCATTGCTGCTCTTTTAAACTTTATGGGAGGGGCCAATCATCTCCTGGCCTTACTCCCAAGTCATCCTTTTTGCTTTAGCTGCTCTTGCCTTCTGGCACCTCTTCACACGCGTGCACTAGGAACAGGCTCCTCCTGTTCCTCTGCCTCTCTGCTGTCCGTGCATCACTCCCAGATGGCCCTGGCCCCATCTCTGCCTCTGACGCAGAGCTCTTGTCCGGGCTTTCCCCTGACTCCAGGACTGGCCCATTGTCCTCGCCAACCTTCTCACTGTCTGACTCCACTGCCAGCTCCGCAGGCTGCTGGTGGACCACAACACTTGAAGATGGGTGGACATCAATTCCCAGAATTCCCCAGATATCCATCAGACCTTCTGGTGGACCTCAGTCTTCAAGAGCCAGCCTTGCTTCATCCATCCCATACGGCTGAAGCTCTAAGCCAATGTTTCTCAACCTTGGCAGCTTGAAGATGGGTGGTCTTCAACAGCTTGAAGTCCACTCATCTTCAAGCTGCTAAGGTTGAGAGATACTGCTCTAAGCGATGGACCTGGGGTCTTCCCATAATAACTCCTTTTTCCATTAGCCACCCAGCTGAAGTGGGTGGGAGCTGAACTGGGAGAATGGGACTGGGACTGGGAAGATGACATGACTGGATCAATGGGACACCCACACCCACACCCATTACCTTCTCGACTACAATCCCGCCTCCCCATAGGCTGGACTCCTGTTTGCAGATAGTGGGGTGGGATTGACCTGGCAAAGAGTGTAATTTTGGGGGGCGAATTGGTGTCTCAGTGTGATTAATCTCTCCAAAAGCTTAAATCCCAGGTATTATTTCTTGTTCTTTAATTTTTTTTTTTTTTTGAAGGCACATTTTGACTTTCAGGAGTCGTGTAAAGCAGTGATGGGTTTCAAAAAATTTTACTACCAGTTCTGTGGTAGTAAAGGACATGGCAGGGGAAGGTTACTGCAAAATCTTCATTCCCTCCCGATCAACTGGGACTCAGGAGGCAGAGAATAGATGGGGGCGGAGCCAGTCAGAATTTTTCCCACCGGTTCTCCAAACGACTCAAAATTTCTGCTACCGGTTCTCCCGAACTGGTCAGAACCCTCCTCTGTTATAGAGGAACCAGGCTCAAAAAAGGCAGGGAGGGGGTGAGAACTGAGGGATGGAGCTTTCGAGACTATTTTATTTATTTATTTTCCTAATTTGGGTGTCTTTATTCTTTTCCTGGTCAATTTCTCTCTCTCTTGCTTTTTTTTTTTTTTCCTGGAGGCAGAGCTAAAGCCCCCTCCTCAAAGCAAGCCCACCCTTGGGCACAACATCGCCAACGCCACCTTTGCTTCGGTCAGGAGGACTTCTTGGGACCCCATCTCCACCACTGCTCCATCTCAGCAAGAGCTGCAGGAAACCACAAAACCAGGGCCCGGTGAGTACCGGTTACTGCTGAGGCTGTTTCTCTTAACCTGGTTTCTCTGATTTGGGGATTGTGACTGTGGTGGTCTTCGACAGATGCTGGACCTCATGGTGTCCAGCTGCTACCTGAGAGCTTACAACAAGAGGAAAGGCAGACTTTGTCTACCTAACAAATATTGTGCTTCATTGGGTAAACAGCCTAGAAACCGCCCTGAGTCCTTTGGGAGATAGGGCGGTATATAAATATAAACAATAAATAAATAAATAAATAAATAGATGTCAGGGTTCCGAGGGATGCCCTAATTAAATCATGAGCAAATAACACCTCTGGCTGGCCCCAGAGTGGGTTGGGAATGGGGATTTTGCAGTATCCTTCCCCCAGGAGTGGGAATGGGGATTTGGCAGTATCCTTCCACTGGAGTGAGAAGGGAATGTGGATTTGGCAGTATCCTTCCCCTAAGAGTGGGAAGGGAATGGGGATTTTGAAGTATCCTTTCCCCCGGAGTGGGGAGGGAATGGGGATTTGGCAGTATCCTTCCCCTAAGAGTGGGCTGGGAATGGGGATTTTGCCATATCCTTCCCCTAAGAGTGGGAAGGGAATGGGGATTTTGAAGTATCCTTCCCCCCCGGAGTGGGGAGGGAATGGGGATTTGGCAGTATCCTTCCATTGGAGTGAGAAGGGAGTGGGGATTTGGCAGTATCCTTCCCCTAAGAGTGGGAAGGGAATGGGGATTTTGAAGTATCCTTCCCCCTGGAGTGGGGAGGGAATGGGGATTTGGCAGTATCCTTCCACTGGAGTGGGAAGGGAATGGGGATTTGGCAGTATCCTTCCCCTAAGAGTGGGCTGGGAATGGGGATTTTGAAGTATCCTTCCCCCCGTAGTGGGGAGGGAATGGGGATTTTGCAGCATCCTTCCCCCAGGAGCCGGGAGGGAATGGGGATTTTGCAGTATCCTTCCCCTAAGAGTGGGCTGGGAATGGGGATTCTGAAGTATCCTTCCCCCCGGAGTGGGGAGGGAATGGGGATTTGGCAGTATCCTTCTCGCAGGAGCGGGGAGGGAATGGGGATTTGGCAGTATCCTTCCCCCAGGAGCGGGGAGGGAATGGGGATTTGGCAGTATCCTTTCCCTGTCATGCCCGCAGAACCGGAAGTAAAAAAAAAAATTGGATTTCACCACCGAGCTGCCAACCCAGCTGCTCTAATTCACATTTGCTTCTCTGAAGAGTTGTTTCGTTCTCTGCCTTCTTCTTGCGTAGTGTGTGGAGGTGAACTTGGAGGCCGCGAGGGCACCTTCAGCTCTCCCAACTACCCCGATCCCTACCCACCTAACGTCCTCTGCCACTGGCACATCCAAGTGAAGTTGGGGATGGTGATTCAGCTGAAAATAGAAACCTTGGATGTGGAGGCCTCGGATCTGTGCTTCTATGACCGGCTGGAGATCTACGAGGAGTCAGATAGTCTCTCCCTTTGGGATGGGAGTACCAGGTAGGTAGCATGCCTTGGAGAAGAGAAGGCCTGGGCCTCTCTGTGTGTCTACACACGTGTTGAGCTGCTAGCCTCCAAGATGGGATGGATTTTAGCTTTCCTGGATCCCCCATCCAGACGACTGGGACAAGCCAACATCCAGAAAGTAACCTGCATTTTAACTGCTTCACCATTGAATTGGATAAAAGCAAGGCCGAAAGGTAACCAAGTTGGATAAACGCTAAGGGAGATTGTTTCTTCTCACCACCATGGTCCCCTGGTGGCGAGAGTTGGAAATGTTTCCTTACTTATTGATTTGTTCGTTTTATTTTTATACCGTCCAATCCAGGGGTGAAATCCAGCAGGTTCTGACAGGTTCTGGAGAACCGGTAGTGGAAATTTGGAGCAGTTCGGAGAACCGGTAGTGGAAATTTGGAGTAGTTCAGAGAAACCGGCAAATACCACCTCTGGCTGGCCCCCAGAGTGGGGTGGGAATGGAGATTTTGCAATATCCTTCCCCTGCCATGCCCACCAAGCCACACCACGCCCACCAAGCCATGCCCACAGAACTGGTAGTAAAAAAAATGAATTTCACCACTGGTCCAATCCACCAAGAGCTACTCAAATTCTATCAGACTAATAAGAGGTTCAGACTAATGAACCTCCATGTCAGTTGTTTCAGGTGGATGTCTTAATCTTTCAAAAAAAAATTTTATTTGCATTTATATCCCGCCCTTCTCCGAAGACTCAGGGCGGCTTACACTGTGTCAAGCAATAGTCTTCATCCTATTTGTATATTATATACAAAGTCAACTTATTGCCCCCAACAATCTGGGTCCTCATTTTACCTACCTTATAAAGGATGGAAGGCTGAGTCAACCTTGGGCCTGGGGGGACTTGAACCTGCAGTAATTGCAAGCCGCTGCTGTTAATAACAGACTGTCTTAGCAGTCTGAGCCACCAGAGGCCCGGCTCAGTATTACATTTCCGTATTCTGCTTTTGAACCTTGTAAATCCCTCTAGGAGGATAGTTTTTAATCGGTTAAAAAACAAACGGCAAACACGTTGACATGATCAATGATCCAGTTCAACATTTCAATTCAGTTTGGTGTTGCCTGCTCAGTCCTAAAATTTCACCCTGCTTCCCAGCTGAGAATATTTGACGGATGGGTGATCAGACCTCAAACTGTCAAAGTGGAAATGTTAAGTCGTTAAGTGAAGTGGTCACTAATTGAAACCACAACCATGCTTAGGATCTAAATTTCAGCTTTGCTGAACTGATCTGTGAAGGATTGGTCGTTGTGACGTTATTTTTTCAATACTGTCACCACTGCGAATGGTCACTAAATGAGGACTGCTGTAGATCTCTCTCCAGGGGGAAGTGTGTGTGGGGGGGTGTTCCACAGCTCCTTGCTCCCTTGCTTACGTGGCGACTTTTACAGGTACTGTGGCACTGTAGCCCCAGCGACTATCAACACCAACTCTAACCAGATAAAAGTTGGTTTTGTGTCCGATGATAATATTGCTCCTTCGGGGTTCACGGCCAGGTACCGGGCCATCCTCCCCAGTGAAAGTAAGTGCCCGCTATTTCTTGAATGGGGATGAATTTGAGGCTGGTGGGAACTTGCTTTTGGGTGGGAGGGTGTTGGGTTTTTTAACATGGTACCCAGGGATCATGTTAGAACCGGTTCGGACAAACCGGATGTAAATTCTAATCTGGTTTGCCGAACCAGTAGTTACAACAACTGGCTGATCCCGCCCAGCCCGCCCCACCCCTCCCAGGAGTCTCCACGTGGCCCATTTTGGATGCCAGGTAAGTGCGGGGACTATGCAGAGGCTCTGGGTGTGGGAAAAATGGGCCTACCGGAAGTCTGGAAATGGGCCTGTTTCCGGATTCCGGAGGGCCTCCGATGCCTGGGGGAGGCGATTTTTGCACTCCTGGAGGCTCGAGGAAAGCCTCCAGAGCCTCAGGAGAGTGAACCTCTCCCCCTTTGGTGCGGGAGGCCAAGTAGGCCATGCCCCCATGGCCTTGGCCACCTAGCAACCGGGCAGTGAACCGGTTGTCAAATTTTTCAATCCCAGCCCTCATGGACCATGGTTTTCTGTCCCTGAAGTAATGGTAAAGACCACGCAACTTCCAATGACCAGGTAGAAGACGACAATATTTCAACCCATAAGTGCGATAACATGGCTCAATATGACCAGGGAATGGGGTTTATAGCTGATCTCTCTCTGCTAATCAAATGGAGGGGGGGAATGGAGGACATATTTTATACATGGTTGTTCTCTCTGAGTTAAGTGTCCTAGAACAGGGGTCTCCAATCTTGGTCCCTTTAAGACTTGTGGACTTCAACTCCCAGAGTCCCTCCTGGCTGAGGAACTCTGGGAGTTGAAGTCCACAAGTCTTAAAGGGACCAAGATTGGAGACCCCTGTCCTAGAACAAAGATCTCCAACCTTGGCTGGCTGATGCATTATCCGAGTTGAAGTCCACAAGTCTCCAAGTTGCCAAAGCTGGAAAGCCCTGTTTTAAAGTGTTGAGAAGTGAAGATAGAACAGAATAGAGTAACAGAGTTGGAAGGGACCTTGGAGGTCTTCTAGTCCAACCTCCAGCTTACGCAGGAAACCCTACACTACTAATCCAACATCTTCTGAACAACTTCCCTGTTGGAGCACTCACAACCTCTGGAGGCAAATTGTTCCAATGATTAATTCTTCTAACTGTTGGGAAATTTCTCCTTAGTTCTAAGTTGCTTCTCTCCTTGATGAGTTTCCACCCATTGCTTCTTGTCCTGCCCTCAGGTGGTTTGGAGAATAGCTTGACTCCCTCTTCTTTGGGGCAGCCCCTGAGAGATTGGAACATTGCTATCATGTCTCCCCTAGTCCTTCTTCTCATTCAACTAGACACACCCAGTTCCTGCAACTGTTCTTCATATGTTTTAGCCTCCAGTCACCTAATCACCTTGGTTGCTCTTCTCTGCACTCTTTCTAGAGTGCAAAAATGTAAATATATGTTGACCGTCTTGAGGTATCCTCGTATGTTCTGATGTCCGGCTGTACAGCAAAAGTTAGCCTCCTGCCCACAAAACAGCTTAGCATCAGCTTTAAGAAGAGATGTAGACTATTGTGTATCAAATGCATCGTGGTTGGGGATGGAGACTGGAGAAGACGACCTGGGCGCAGGATACACCCATCTCTTCAGATATCAGCTAAGATCTGCCCAAGAGAAGACTGAGTTGTCTCAAGACGAAGACAATGGTTGCCCCCGTATCAACGACCAAATGGGGAAATTGCCTTCACGTTTCGCAGAACGAACATTTGCAATTAGCCCAGCACTGATTTATTACTCACAGTCACGTGGATGCATTGGCTAATTTTATCCTCAGAACATGGGAAAGTTCCAAATTGGTGAAGGAAACAAAAGACAGCTTGCGTGACAGTTTTAAGCTGGCTTAAAATCTTTTTGACATTAGGTAGAATAAAGACTGAGCGTTACATGAGCATCACGAGTCAAGCAACGACAGGATCGATGCTTTTCTTTCTTTCTTTCTTTCTTTCTTTCTTTCTTTCTTTTTCATCTTCTTCTTCTTCTTCTTCTTTTCCTCCTCCTCCTCCTCCTCCTCCTCCTCCTCCTCCTCCATCTTCTTCTCCTCCTCCTTCTCCATCATCTTCTCCTCCTCCTCCTTCTCCATCATCTTCTTCTTCTCCTCCTCCTCATTCTTTTATTCTCTTTTTCTTCTCCTTCTCTTCCTTCTCCTCCCCTTTTTTCCTTGCTTATTCTCCTTCATACTCTTGCAAAGCTACATGTCCCAAAGTATCTTGAAGAAGAAAGGAGCTAAGTCAATTGCAACCAGTTCCAAGGTAGACTGTATTTGATCTGAACCGTTAACTCCTTGACTTCCAGAGGCCTATATTTATTCTAGAGAACTGCTCCTGGGACGAATTCTTCTGTGACCAGGGGCTTTGCCTCCTGCCCGCCTTTGTGTGCGATGGTCACCAGGACTGCCTGGACAATAGAGATGAAGCCAATTGTAGCGCCAAGCGTACAGGTATGGTACCCACACAAGCAGGAAATGTTGCTGTGACTCTGCCTCACATGAGGAGGAGAAATAAAGAGATGGGAGGATATTGCAGGGATAACCAGCAACATAAATCCATGGCCATCTGTGATATCGGTTGTCTTTTTCCAGGTTGTGGTGGGACCTTGACCAGCTTGGAGGGACAGTTCTTCTCCCCAAACTACCCCAAACCATATCCACATCTACAGGTGAGTGAAGACTTTTGAGGGGGCCAAGCTTGGGCCTTGGGGATTCATTCATTCCAGAAGTCCCACCTTCCAGCTCAATCACTGCAGCAGGAAGTGGTATCCCTTTCTGGGGAAGCCTGGCCTTTAAGGATTGGACCTGGCGCTAGATAGATAGATAGATAGATAGATAGATAGATAGATAGATAGATAGATGGATGGATGGATGGATGGATGGATGGATGGATGGATGGATGGATGGATGGATGGATGGATGGATGGATAAGATAAGAGAGAGACAGAGAGAGAGACAGACAGAGAGAGACAGAGACAGAGACAGAGATAGAGATAATAGAGAGGGAGAGGGAGAGAAAAATTTTGAGTCTGAGAAATTTTCACTTGGAAATTTAAACCTTAGTGGTTTTAAAAAATGGGCCTCCTACAAGGATGAAATCTGAGTAAGGGAGGAAAAAACAGCCTCAGGCGCAAGGTCCTGGGGTCATGACAGAACAAGCCCTTCCATCCCAACTATCTTTTGGATGAATTCTTCATGTTCATGCCAATGAAGATGCAAACCAAAAAAAAAAAAAAGAGGCCCAGTTCCCATGATTTTGAGGCCTTTGTCTTCATGCCCCTCTTCCCCCAACCAATGACACGTCCATGTTCAAAGAAATCTAGGGGGCTGCTAGGAGAAAAGGTTTGGGACCCTCTTCCAGATTTTTACCACCCCTGGTGACACCCCTCTTTCTTAGCATGGAGCTCCCCATCTTCCTCTCTTTGCTCGTCTCCTGGACTTCTCTTCTCTTCCAGATTTGCCTCTGGCACATCTCCGTGCCCCTGGACCACGTGATCCAACTGCAATTCTACAACTTCAGCCTCGAGTCCCACGAAGACTGCAATTTTGACTTTGTGGAAGTGTACGACAGTGCTGCCATGGGGGCCAGCAGCCTCATGGGTCGGTAAGGCAGACTCTTGCACACCCACACACCTCTTCTTCTTCTTCTTCTTCTTCTTCTTCCTCTTCTTCTTCTTCTTCTTCTTCTTCTTCTTCTTCTTCTCCTTCTCCTTCTCCTTCTCCTTCTCCTTCCTAGCATATTCCTGCAGGTGCAGGGTCCGCTTTTTGGATCATTAAATGCCACTTTACACGCTCAGCTGCATCTCCATGGCGCAGGACTGCAGCTTGCATATATCTTTGTTGATGGTGTCTTGCCATCTCTGTTTTGGATGCCCGCGAGGTCGCCGGCCATTCTAGTTGGTAGGCAGTCTTGGCCATGGTGGAAGATGCTACTCTTCGGACATGTCCATACCAGCGGAGCCGGTCTTCTCTCATCTTCTCTATAATTGGTGCCACACCAAATTGTTGTTGAATTGGTCAACACACACCCCTGTGCTCCTTGTGGAATAACCCAGGCGGGCATGCTCACTTTGGCTCCAGGTTCTTGGCTGACCCCTAAACTAACTGCCCGACATTTCCAGAACTGAGTTTGACTGCCCTGCTCTCTGCAGGTTCTGCAACTCCAATCCACCTCCTGTGTTGATGTCATCCCAACATGTCATGACTGTCCTGTTTGTGGCTGACGAGGAGATTGTGGACGATGGGTTCTTTGCTATCTACCGTGCCCACAACCTGAGTGAAAGTAGGTAATGGTGGCTCCATCGAAGCTAAACGGTGCAGCTAGTCATCTACTCACCCCTTGCTTGAAATAAGCGGGGTAGACCCAGTGGTGAAATCCAAATTTTTTTACTACAGGTTCTGTGGGCGTGGCTTTGTGGGTGTGGTGTGGCTTTGTGGGTGTGGCTTGGCTTGGTGGGCATGGCAGGGCAAGAATACTGCAAAATCCCCATTCCCGGGTGCAAGATATTGCAAAATCTCCATTCCCATTCCCCACTCTTGGGTCAGCCAGAGGTGGTATTTGCTGGTTCTCTGAAGTGCTCAAAATTTCCATTACCGGTTCTCCAGAACCTGCTGGATTTCACTCCTGGAAGCTAAGCAGGGTTAACGATTGGAGGGGTAGCCGTCCTGGGAAATAAACAAAAAGAAAAACAGAAAGGAAGTGCAGAAAGAAGAGAAGAGAATATTTGACACTCAGGATGGAACATTGACGTCCTTGATGCTCTCTGAGCTTGGTAGTTTCTTGCAGATGTTACATTATCCAACTAGGTAACTTCATCTAGCGCTAGACAGGGGGTGGGTTACTCTCTGTTTATATATCATAAGTTCAGAGGTGGGTTTCAAAGATTTTTACCTCCGGTTCACCGCGCGCATGGATGCTCGCTTCACACACATGCATGCCTTCCGTGCATACGCCTGGCCTTCCATGCAAGTGCTTTGCTTGTACGCGTGCCTTCCGCGCATGTGCCCAGCCTCGAAAACATGGCTAAATAAAACAACATAGCGCCAGCGCGGTTCGGCAGGCCCACCCATGATCTCTGCTACCGGTTTGCCCGAACCGGTACGAACTGGCTGAATACCACAGTCAGTATTGGTGGGAATATTGGTTTCTTCTGGGGTCTGAAGCTTGGTTGTTTTCTTGCAGACGTTTCATGATCCAACTAGGGAACAGTATCAGTGCACCGATGATGTTCCTTAGTTGAGCCATGAAACATCTGCAAGAGAACAACCAAGCTCCGAGAGCACCAAAGGTCCTCCTCCTTCCCCCTCCTCTCCCTCGATAAATTGTTCAGGTGACCCAGCCAAGGAGAGAAAGGCTGAACTTGATCCAGGTCTCATGAGGAGCGTTGCGGTCGCTTGTTCGCAAGCTCTGTTCTTTCGGAGATGGAACACAGTTTTGGTTTCTCGATTCCTGTAATTATGGTTCCATTTTCCCAGGCAAACTGAAAAAGACCTTTTGAGAAGTCCTCCTCCCCGTCCCCAAGTGTGTGGGGTTGTGTTTATGTAAGCAGAAAGACTGCGTATCCAATTACATAATTGGATAGAAAGACAGACACATCCATGTTTCACAATCTTGGAAACTTTTTAATGATGTGTGGACTTTAGTTCCCAGCCTTGCTGGCTGAGGAGTTCTGGGAGTTGGGAGCCCCACACCCCTTAAAGTGGCCAAGGGTTGAGGATAATGGTGCAAATTTTTGACACAGACGTTGCACGATCTCAAAAGCACCAAAAGCCCTCTCCAATTCTCAGCAGGCTTTTCGAACTGATCTCACCACGTTGCCTCGTCATCTGCCTTCACCCACCATGCCTGCAGTGATACAAAGCCTTCGTTATAAATTACCAAAGGGGTAGCTGAACAACACAGTAAAATGACAAGAAATTATTAACAAGGAAATGACCTAAATTGGTGTCTTCTCTGGTATTCTCCTGATGGTGGTTGCACTTCCTTCTGTTCCCTTTTTTTTTTAAAGCATTGCATAAGTGGACATCCTGTGTCTTCTACTGTATTATTTTTATTTATTTTGTCAAGCACATATAGGATAACAGGTAAAAGTATAAACATAATTTGGATACATGAAAAGAGTAAGTAAAAAAGGAACATTAGGACAGGGACGGTAGGCACACGGGTGCACTTATGCACGCCCCTTACAGACCTCTTAGGAATGGGGTGAGGTCAACAGTAGACAGTCTAAGCTTAAAGTTTTGGGGGTTTGGGGAAGAAACCACGGAGTCAGGAAGTGCATTCCAGCCATTGACCACTCTGTTGCTGAAGTCATATTTTCTGCAATTGAGTTGGGAGTAGTTTACCTTGAGTTTGATCTATTATTTGCTCGTGTATTGTTGTGGTTGAAGCTGAAGCAGTCATTGACAGGCAGGATATTGTGGTAAATTTTATGTACTATGCTTAGGTCAGACTGAAGTTGGCGTATTTCTAAGTTGTCTAAGCCCAAAATTTGGAGCCTGGTGGCGTAAGGTATTTTATTGTGGATAAAGGAATGGAGGACTTGTCTCATGAAATATCTCTGGACTCTCCCGATTGTACTTGTGTCTAATATGCAGTGTGGGTTCCAGACAGTTGAGCTGTATTCAAGGATCGGTCTAGCAAATGTTTTGTATGGTCTAGTTAGTAGTACAATATTACCAGAGAAGAAGCTACGCAAGTTTAACAACTCTTAATGCCTATTTGGCAATGTTATTACAGTGGCCTCTGGCACTTAGATCTTTAGAAATGAATAATCCAAGGTCCTTGATAGAGTGAGTGTCGTCTACAAGATCATTTCCATCTAATTTGTATTTTATGTTTTTCTCATTCGTCATCTTCAGGCTTCAGCTTCGTGCTTCTGGGAGCAATGTGTGATTGCAGCTGTTTCTTCCTTTTAATATAGTAGAAGACAACAGGATGTCCACTTATGCAATGCTTAAAAAAAAAAAAAGAACAAAAAAGGAAGAAACAGCTGCAATCACACATTGCTCCCAGAAGCACGAAGCTGAAGCCTGAAGATGACGAATGAGACTTCGTCGAAACGTCGCCAAGACATTTCCAATTTTACGCGGGAGAAAACCCGAATAACCAAAGACCTACATACAAACACCCGCAAAAACCTCAGAAAACACACACACACACACACATATATATATATATATATATATATATATATATATATATATATATATATATATATATATATATATATATATATATATATATATTGCCAATGTGCAAGACAGAGCATTTGTTGGTTGAGATTTGAAGTTGCCAATCTGACACATAGTCAAGGTCTTTTGGAAGGGTAGCTGTAGTTGCATTGTCGGTGGTGTTGAATAGTTTAACATCATCAGCGAAGAGAACACAATTGCTTTTAATATGATCGTAAAGGTCATTTATGTAAAGTATGAAGAGTGTTGGGTCATAGAACGCTGCCGTGGGAAACACCTACAATAAGCGTTGGCAAGAAAGTCACAGCAAAAGTGCTTAAAGGTGCAAGCCACGCGGGTAGGGGATCTAACCGGACAAAATGTTCATGCTTCTGTAAACTGTTGCCTAGAATCTGGCTTTGAAAGATACAAACATTAATTATTAACTTTCACACACGGCCCCTTCACTGGCAGGGCAGGGTTTAAACAGTTAATAAATCACTTAAAGCAAAGCAGTCGGCTTCTGCAGGACCTCAGCCGAGACTAAGGAGATAACAGTCTGGCCTCCATGAATCTCTGACTTCAAATCGATGGATCTAAGTGAAGTGTTGTGAAGGGAACATTTGTCAATTTTTTCCTGGCCAAGCTGGGGTCAACAGGTTGTGCTAAGGCCGAGCTTTCTGCCTGCGCTATTTGCAGCGCATTTTAACAGATATTCTGGTTTGCTTGTTTTTTCAACTGAGGTGGCTTTTTCAAGCAAGGCACAAAAATTATTATTATTATTATTATTATTATTATTATTATTATTATTATTATTATTATTATTATTATTATTATTATTTATTTGATTTTTATACCGCCCTTCTCCCAAAGGACTCAGGGCGGTGTACAGCCAAGTAAAAATTCACTATATACACATTAAAAGAGATTAAAAAAGAACATATTATAAGGTGGCCGAAAATTTAAAACAATTTAAAAACCTTAAAATATAAATAACCCCAATAAAATTTTAATCCAGTACCGCTTGAATAAATAGGTGCGTTTTCAGCTCACGGCGAAAAGTCCGAAGATCAGGCACTTGACGTAAACCAGGGGGAAGTTCATTCCAGAGCGTAGGAGCTCCAACAGAGAAGGCCCTTCCCCTGGGGGCCGCCAACCGACATTGCTTGGTGGACGGCACCCTGAGAAGGCCCTCTCTGTGTGAGCGTACGGGTCGGTGGGAGGCAAAAGGTAACAGCAGGCGGTCCCGTAAGTACCCGGGTCCTAAGCCATGGAGCGCTTTAAAGGTGGTAACCAAAATCTTAAAGCGCACCCGAAAGACCACAGGGAGCCAGTGCAAACTGCGCTGGGATTTGTTTTGGGAACCTCTGGCTTCAAAGAAAAAGGCCAGAAATACAATGTGGGCAGAGTAGGCATCTTCACCATCTTAAGGAGTGCTCCTCAACCTTGGTAGCTTGAAGATTGAGGGACTTCAATGCCAAGTGGACATCTTCACCAACTTAAACAATGTTTCTCAACCTTGGCAGCTTGAAGATGGGTGGACTTCAACCCTCAGAATTCCCCAGCCAGCTCTGAACTCTGAGACTTGAACTCCAAACCATCTTCAAGCTGCCGAGGTTGAGAAATGCTGACCTTGAAAGTCCAAGGAATTCTTTTCTCTAAATTCTTCTCTCTTTTCCCTGCCCATCATCCCGTGCAAGAAACATGTGGACCTCTAGAATTTGTCTGTGGAAATGGCGAGTGTGTGGCCCAGGAGTTTGTGTGTGACAGCTGGAGGAACTGTCCGGATGGAAGTGATGAAGTTAACTGTACCAGCATTTCTTCCACATCAGTGGGTGAGTAATGTCCGCTTACATGGACCAAGCCGCCTTCATTGGCCAATTGGCAGAACTACGCATCGCAACGTCCACAGTTCAGACCTCACCTCTGATCTCAACCAACTTCCTAGGTGGGTCAACTACACTCTCTCACCCATCCAGCCCCAACCCACCATCCTCCTTTTGCTCCTTCAGCTGGCTGGTCCCATGTCATTGAGAAAAACCAACCTGAGGCACCAATAGGAGACCGGATGTGTGAATTCTGGAGAACAACAAAAGCAGAGAGGCAACTTAACTCTTTACAGTTGTATTCTGGTCAGTCTCTGAGATGTTTTTCTTCTCTCCCACCACTAGCAGAGGCTTCCTGTGAACCCATAAAGATAGAAATGTGCCAAGGTCTCAGCTACAATTCCACCTCCTTCCCCAACATCTGGCTGATGATCCCCCATCAACAGAGTGCTGAGGAGCTGCTTCAAGACTACATGGTGAGGCTGAGGACAGATGTGAGGCTGGCAGGAGGGCAGAGAGAGGGGGAAAGGGGGTGGGATTAGCCCTTGGAAAGAAACTCATGATCTCCGCAGAGTGGGAGTTGCATGGAAAGCAAATCCTTGTCAACTTTCATCCCTGTCAACACATGGACAATTGAAGATCAGGAAACAAGGCAGAGGTGCGTTTCAGCAGGTTCTGAACAGTTCTGGAGAACCGGTAGTGGAAATTTTGAGTAGTTGGGAGAAGCAGTAGTAAAAATTCTGTCTGGCCCTGCCCCCATCTATTCTCTGCCTCCCGAGTCCCAGCTGATCAGGAGGAAATGGGGATTTTGCTCGAATGGATGACCTCTAGGGAACCTAACTCTCTTCTTCAGCGAATTGCGCGGTAGCGTTCGTCCCTCGAGAAGGCGGCCCAGCTGGTGACATAAGTAGAAAGCTCAGACCTGCAATGCAAGGAATTTCTACATTCCCAGTCTCTGACTGAGCCCAGCCCCCTCTTTTTCAGGTGCTGCGGGACCTCAGGTGCTACCCTTACCTGCGTTTGCTGATCTGCGGCCTCTTTGTCCCCAAGTGCATTCCGGAAGGGGGCACCTTGCAGCCCTGCCGCTCTGTGTGTCTGGGGGCGGAGGAGCACTGCCGAAAGCCCCTGGCCCGCTTGGACATCCTCTGGCCTTTGAACTGCAGCATTCTGCCTGACTCCACCAACCCTCTGGAGTGCTTCTTGCCTTGAGGGCCTCCACCCACCCAGTGCCCAGACCAGAAGGAAGGAGGGAGGGAGGACCAGTTGGAGGCAACCGGAAATCTCAGTCCAAAAGATCCTTTGATCTGTTCATCTCTCAGCAAGCCGTTACCGGTTGTGCCCTGAAAAATATATCCGGGGAATCGCTCCCAAAGTCTCCTCCGTTGACTCTCCTTCTGGGCCCTCCTTCTGTCTCTATCGAATTAAAGATTGCAGACAGATCGAGGATCTCTCTGTCCTAGCATCCTAGATTGTGGAGTTGGAAGGGATCTCAAAGGTCATCCAACTGAACTTCCACTTAAGTCATCTCCGACAGATCGTCCGTCCATCTTCTGAAGATCTGTGAGCTGTGGAGAACCCAACACTTCGTGGGCCCAGCCTTTTCCATTAGCTGAGGGTGATGCAATCGGAAAGTCCCTCTGGGTCTCAACTCCCGCTGATTCTGCAGGCATTATCTGTGACATGTAGTTGGCGAAACCGAGAATCTTCTAGGAGGGTTCTTCCATCTTCCCAGCCTCGCTTGAAGCCCGATGTCCAACGATGGGCTGAGTTTGACTCTGCTTAGCTCTTTCCAAGCCAGAGAGCCTCCCTCTGAAGAGGCTTCCACTTCGATTGCGCTTTATAAACCCACTTAAACGTAATAATAATAAAATAAGAATAATTAAAACGTCACAGGGTCTTCTGGCATCGGGAAATCAATCCTTAGCGCAGGGGGTGTCAACCCTCGGGAGGGCTCCCTTTTGACCGGCAGAGGGTTGCAGGAGGCTGTGGCAGCCGAAAACGGAGCTCAGGAGCCTGTTTTCACTTACAGAAGCATCGCAGGCCGGTCCTTCGCTGTTTCCAGGGCGGCCCTGTGGGCCATATCTAACTACCGCACAGGCCGGATCCAGCCCCCGGGCCTTGAGTTTGACACCCCTGCCTTAGCGGATCCCTTTAAAACCCAGTTTAAAAACTAAACACCCAACAAAAAACTTGTTATTTGAAGGAAAGCCGAATCTGTACAGCCTCTGCAGAATCGAGCCCAAAGGAACCACATTTGCTTCCTTTTGCAAAAAAAAAAAAAAAATATTTCCCCATGTCAAGAGAGCTTCTCGTCTCCTTCCTGGTCAATGGGTGGGATGGTTCCTGCTTGAACTGACTTACCCCCGTCTGGTGTGTCTCCTCTGATCTCAGCAGAAGAACAACACACACCCATCTGGGAAGCACACACAGATACACACACTCCACAGCAGGGAGGGGTTTCATGGAGACGGCTGGCGCAGAGCAGCGTCTGCAATGGTTAGCTAGCGGGTGACCTCATCCAGATGTGATGGAAAACACGCAGAACTTCTCCTGATTGCCACATGTGGCTGAATTCTTTTTTTTTAAAAAAAAATGTGGCCAACTGGTCCCGGCTGCCGATAGTGGAACACGTGCATGCGTGATGTACAGTGGCACACATGTGACACTATGTCCGATGTGCCAGCCGGCAAGCGGTGTAGATTTTATTTCATAGCTTAAGGGGAGAAAAAGTCCAGATGTTCTTCATTCAGACAAGGACAAATGAATGACTTCCAGGTGTCCTGAAAGAGGATGGCAGCAGCATCCAAGCAGCACATTATGCGCTGACAGAGCTATGAAGCCTGGAGAGGTTCAGCGTTTGTCTACTGACAGTTGTTTGGAGGCTGGGGAATAAAACCCCTGGGAACGGGAAGCGGGGAGGGCTGACAGGGTCTTCTGCCCTCTGCAGCATTTACTATCAATTCCACTATGTCAGCTCCTACATAACCGAACATCAGATATTGATTAAAGTAAAGGTAAAGGTTCCCCTCGCGCATACGTGCTAGCCGTTTCCGACTCTAGGGGGCGGTGCTCATCTCTGTTTCAAAGCCGAAGAGCCAACGCTGTCCGAAGACGTCTCCGTGGTCATGTGGCTGCCATGACTCAACACCAAAGGTGCACGGAACGCTGTTCCCTTCCCACCAAAGGTGGTCCCTATTTTTCTACTTGCATTTTTTACGTGCTTTCGAACTGCTAGGTTGGCAGAAACTGGGACAAGTCACAGGAGCTCACCCATTACGCGGCACTAGGGATTCGAACCGCTGAACTGCCGACTTTTCGATCGACAAGCTCGGCGTCTTAGCCACTGAGCTACCGCATCCCTCTAGATATCGATTATTGGCAGTCAAAGAAGGGAGTATGGAAAAATAAGGGTAGTTGTGCCACAGGAGCACCTGATAAAGCAGGTACGCACGCACATACACCCAAGCAAAAATCATTCTTGACACAACCTACATTCAGCAGTTTCCGAGGCTTCATTTCTGTGCTTCCGTTCAGCAGGAAGCTGTTGGTTGCTCTTCGGTCGACTCCCTGCTTGCAGACAGAAATCTGTGTGTTTATCCTGGGACCCCACCCTGCTTGGACTCACAGCCAGGAATCCTTTCCCATTAATTTTCGATACACGTCGACAAACTCCTTATGTTCACTCCATAAGTAAAGGGCCCTCTTGCCATGCTCAGTGGCGGTGTCCTCGCAGCTGACGCCCAGACAGGCAGACACCGTTCTGTATAAGTCCTGGCACTCATTCAGCGGTCCAGGCATGGCATGACAGGGTTGCACTGTTTGTGGCTGAGTTTGTGGGGGAAATCCTGCTGTGATTGTAGCATGTTCTGTGACCAGGGCATGACACAAAACTTGAAGACAGTCAGTTTAGAGCAGTCATCGGGTGCCAAATTTTTGCCATCGGGTGCCAAAAACAGGGGGAACGTGTGGGGTCATGTGCGTGCGTGCCAACACGCATGATTCAATGCGCCTCCCCCCCCCGCATGAACACGTGTGACCCCCACGCTCCCCCCACTTTTGGCACGTGACGACCCGGTGGGCCTAGTAGGCCCATTTCTCACCCTCCCCAGGCCCTAGAGGCTTTCTAGGTACCTGGGGAGGGGGGAAAGGCCCTTCCCCACCCTCCTAGAGGCTGGAAATGGCCTGTTTCCCAACTTCCGGTGGGACTGGAAGGCCCATTTTTTGCCCTTCCCAGGCTCCAGAGACTTCCTAGGAGCCTGGGGAGGGTGAAAGCGGCCTTCTACCCCCCCACACCCTCCGAGGCCCTCCGGAGGCCAGAAACAGCCCGTTTCCCAACTTCCAGTGGGCCCGGAAGGCCCAAAATTCAACTGACCAGTGCATGCATGAATGCGCGCTGGAGCTAAGCTAAGGCAATGCTCGCGTGCCCACAGATATGGCTCCACATGCCACCTGTGGTACACATGCCATGGGTTCGCCACCATGGGTTTAGAGCATTTCATGCGATAGGAAAGTGTGCGGCTGTATACCGGTAGCGGAAATTTTGAGTAGTTCGGCAAACCGGTAGCAGAAATGTTGAATAGTTTGGAGAACCAGCAAATATCACTTCTGGCTGGCCCCAGAGTGGGGAAGGAATAGAGATTTTGCAATATCCTTCTCCTGCCATGCCCAACAAGCCACGTCCACAGAACCGGTAGTAAAAAAAATCTGGATTTCACCACTGGTCTTAAAAGTGTTGAGAAACGCACAGATTTTCATGGAGGGGTTTCCCTTTGTCCAGTGACTTTTTCTCTATCCTTCACACACACAAACACACACACACACACACCACCTTTCCTCCTTCCTCTTCCCCTCCTGACCTATCCCAGGGACATCCAGAAAGGATGCCCATCCACGCATCCCAACCCCTGCTCAGCGTCCCGGCTGCGCTGCTGCTCAAACACCCCGTCTATTCCTTCCTTTGCAGTGTAGTTTTTGGCAAAGTCTCCCATTTCCTTTGCAAGTTTGGGAGGAGAGAGAGAGAGAGAGAGAGGAGGGAACCAAGGGGGGGGGGAAGAAGGCCAGCCGGCGGAACTCACTAGAGGCCCTCAAGCAGCCAGCTGGCCGGTCAGAAAATCCATTCCTCCCAGGGAGAAGGAAGGAGAGAAAAACTCCAAAGAGAAAAATCAGGTAAGGGGAGAAACGTCTCCCATTTCTATACAGATGCAAAGAAGACCCACAACACTGCTGGGGTTGGAGCTCCCTTTTCCACCCCATCCTGACTCTTGGGATGCTGTGGTGGGGGGGGGGCGCGTCTTTTCCAGCTTGGGGCTTTCTGGAGGTGTGAATTGCAGAGCCCATCGTTCCCAGCCAGGCTGGTCAAGAAAGATGGGAGCCCTAACTCAGCGTAAGGCTGGTTTGGATTCTGCTGAGGTTCCGTTTGCTTTGGATTGGAGGGTCCTCTGGCAGGGGTGGGCAGGGGGCACGGTCTTGTTCACACACACACACACACACAACACACACAACACACACACACACACACACACACACACACAAACGAGAGAAATTTTGCTGATTGAACATTGGAAGTCCTTGATTGGAAATCTGCCTGGCCAAAATGCATCCCGGTGGGGATTAAAGAAGGAAAGGAAATGCAGGAGACAGGCGGCCTCTGGTATTTATTCTGCCCTTAAGTATGAACGGAGAGACAAATTATCACCCCCACCCCCACACTGGACCTGCCCAGGGTCTCCCCCCCACCCAGAAAGTAAGAGATTCAGATCTTACCCCTTTCTGACATTCCTTCCATCGGTTCCTTAACCCGAAGAGTTTAAGGGCACCTGTTTGATTTTCCTCCAATTTTCTTAGCGTCCTCATCCTCACCCTCCCTGCAAGGTAGGACCTGGGGTGAGAGAGACTAAATTAGCCAGACCAAGGATGATTTGAAGAAAAATCGCAACTTCCTTCCTTTCTTTCTCTTTTTTTCCTTCTCTCTCTCTCTCTTTCTGTTGTGGTTTTTCTGGTTTTTCTTTGAAGACGTTTCATTTCCCATCCAAGAAACTTCTTCAGCTCTTTTTCTTTCTTTCTTTCTTCCCTCCCTTTTGCCTCCCTCCCTCCCTATCTATCTATCTATCTATCTATCTATCTATCTATCTATCTATCTATCTACCTACCTACCTACCTACCTACCTACCTACAGTATCTATATCTATCTATCTACATTATCTATCTGCAGTATCTATCTATCTATCTATCTATCTATCTATCTATCTATCTATCTATCTATCTATCTATCTGCAGTATCTCTCTCTCTCTCTCTCTCTCTCTCTCTATCTATCTATCTATCTATCTATCTACAGTATCTATCTATCTATCTACAGTATCTATCTATCTATCTATCTATCTATCTATCTATCTATCTATCTATCTACCTACCTACCTACCTACCTACCTACCTACCTACCTACAGTATCTATATCTATCTATCTACATTATCTATCTGCAGTATCTATCTATCTATCTATCTATCTATCTATCTATCTATCTATCTATCTATCTATCTATCTATCTATCTACAGTATCTATCTACAGTATCTATCTATCTATCTATCTATCTATCTATCTATCTATCTATCTATCTACAGTATCTATCTATCTATCTATCTATCTATCTATCTATCTATCTATCTATCTATCTATCTATCTATCTATCTATCTATCTATCTATCTATCTATCTATCTATCTACAGTATCTATCTATCTATCTATCTATCTATCTATCTATCTATCTATCTATCTATCTATCTATCTATCTATCTATCTATCTATCTATCTATCTACAGTATCTATCTATCTACAGTATCTATCCTATCTATCTATCTATCTATCTATCTATCTATCTATCTATCTATCTATCTATCTATCTATCTATCTATGATTTTGATTTATATGCCTCCCATCTCAGTATCCGGAGCCTTCCTCAGCTGCTATCAGGGAAAAAAGCTGTTTCTTTCTTCTCTCTTCTTTGCTTCTTGTGCCTTGCAAAGCAAACTCAGCACAGGAAATGCAGACACATCCGAGCCCCCAGAGAAAGCCAAAGCTTGCAAGGAGGAGATCACGTGTAATTTGGGGGGAGGGGGGAGGGTATTGACTCAAATATACCAGGGAGCGCCCCCCCCCCCATCGTCCCAGTTGGCTGAAAGGCATTTTTGAAAGAGTAGGGGGGGTGGGAGGAATGTTGCATGTTGAGGAATCCGCAAACTTTTTTCTGCAGATTTCATTGTTTGAGTTAATTTATGCCAGGAGAGGCACTGGTGGAAATCTGGCCTGTCAGGAGTCTTTAAACTTCAATCTGGAGGAGGAGGGATTGATCTCCCGTCCTTTTAAAGGGAAAGACGCCCTGCTGTGTTTCTAGTGGAATCCTGCTTTTCCTGCTGAATTAATCAAAAACTCTCAGTAGCCGATGGATATTTTTTTTAGCAGAAATCAATGCATTCAGATATGCAGAAACTGCCCTTTCCTTGTGTCCTGCTGCAGCTTTGCAAAAAAGAAATGCTTGTTTTTTCCACCAATGGCACAAACTTCCCCTCACACACAAATACACACTCTCTTACTCACACTCACTTTCACATACACAAACACACCAATGTGACACCTGGATGCTAAACCGTGCCCGTCTCTCTCTCCCTCTTCCAATTTCCAATAGCAGCAGGCGGGGCTGATCCTAAAATTAGGGGACTTGGTTGCAAAAATGATTAGATGACACATACAGTCCTGGGGTTGATCTAGATCAGCATTCCCCAATTGGTGGACTACCCACTGGTGGTCCACGAGAAAATTTTGGTGGTCCGCAGAAATTATATTGCACTAAATCGGGGGTCCTCAAACTACGGCCCATGGGCTGGATAAGTGCAATGAACGTTTGTCTTGATCAGAGGGTCTCCCCCTTCGAGGTCTTTTTGTGCAGGTTGGAATGGGGGGAAGAAATTCCGACTTGGGGTCTGCTTCAGCCTCCTGGTGTGGGGCTTTGGGTGAAGGCTGGAGGGAAGCGCCGCTGGTGGTGAAGAGCTGGAGGACCTTGTTCCAGTGGGACTGCATCATGGCCTGGAACTGGCTGACCATCTCAGCCCGCTGAGCCTCCAGGCGCCGGTACCTGGCCTTGCACTCCCGCAGGTCTTCCCTCTGCTTGGAAAGCCTATGCTCCTAGTCCTCAGTGAGGTGCTTCTGCTGAGCTTGCTTTTCAGTCAGATCCAGTTTGAACTGAGCTGTTTTGCCAACTCTTTCTCATGGTGGCTGCTTAGCTCCAACAACTGCTTCCTGTTGGGGTCCTAAGGAGCCCGAGCGGGCAGGCGAGGAGTGGCTGGGAGGGGAGGGGCGAGTAGAGGCTGGTGATGCGCCCCTCAATGTGAATGACATTGAGTTGGCCACGCCCACCCAGTCACATGACCACTTAGCCACGCCCACCCAGCTGGTCATTAGGCAGAACATATTAGTGGTCCTTGGGATTTAAAATTACGAAGTTAGTGGTCCCTGAAGTCCGAAAGGTTGGTGACCCCTGATCTAGATGGCCTTTATGAGCTTCAATTTTGTGATTCCCTGATTCTTCAGGTCTCGGGAACATGGAGCAGATGCGCTTCCTCTTTCTTTTCTTCCTCGCCCTGGCCAAGGAGGCGGCTCAGTTAGAAGACAACAAGATCCCCAGCTTGTGCGCGGGACAGCCGGGTCTCCCCGGGACCCCTGGAACTCACGGCCACCAGGGTTTGCCCGGCCGGGATGGTCGTGATGGACGAGATGGGGCTGCAGGCCTGCAGGGAGAGAAGGGCGAAACTGGCCATCCAGGTAAGGAAAAGGGATGGAAAAAATCAGTTGGGTTTCAGGGATCAAATTTAAGGATTCTTCCACGCATGCGTCCAGCCTCAAAAATGTGCCTAAATAGGATGGCCTAGAGGCGAGGCGGGTGGACGAGCCCACCCACGATTTCTGCTACCGGTTCTAGCAAATAGGTCTGAACCGGCTGAATACCATCTCTGGTGGGGGGGTGAAGGCATAACTGAAGACACCCCCCACACACACTTTTTATTAAGAAGTGGGAATTCAGGTATGCAATGGTGAGCATGGTCTTGACTCTTTTGAACCCTGTGGATGAACAGGGTCATTTGATGTTACAGACTCAGGTTAAATACGTGTTGCAATCGTTATTCAACCTTCATAGTCTTTCCTTTCTTCCTTCCTTCCTTTTCCTCTCATTCCCATCCTTCCTTCCTTCCTTCCTCTTATTCCCATCTCCTTCCTTTCTTTTCCTCTCATTTTTATCTCCTTCCTTCCTTCCTTCCTCTCATTCTAATCTCCTTCCTTCCTTCCTCTCATTCCCATTTTCCTTCCTCTCATTCCCATCTCCTTCCTTCCTTTTCCTCTCATTCCCATCTTCTACCTTCCTTCCTTCCTTCCTTCCATCCATCCATCCTATCATTCCCATCTCCTTCCTTCCTTCCTCTTATTCCCATCTCCTTCCTTCCTTCTTTCCTCTCATTCCTATCTTCTTCCTTCCTTCCTTCCTTCCTCTCATTCTAATCTCCTTCCTTCCCTCCTCTCATTCCCATCTCCTTCCTTCCTTTTCCTCTCATTCCCATCTCCTTCCTTCCTTCCTTCCTTCCTTCCTTCCTTCCATCCATCCATCCATCCATCCATCCATCCATCCTATCATTCCCATCTCCTTCTTCCTTCCTTCTTTCCCCTATGTTTAACCCTCCATTCTTGCTCTCACCTTCACTCTGATTTTACTTTTTCTCCCTGAAGGACTAACAGGCCTCCGAGGAGAACCAGGCAGCCCCGGCTCCAATGGGCTCCCGGGTGAGAAGGGGGCCCAGGGGGAGTGTGCGGTGGCACCCCGTTCGGCCTTCAGCGCCAAGCGCTCCGAGTCCCGCAGCCCGCCGCTGCCCGACGAACCCATCGTCTTCGACATCGTCCTAATTAACGAACAAGGCCACTACGACGGCAACACCGGCAAGTTCATGTGCGAAATCCCGGGGTTGTACTACTTCGCTGTGCACGCCACCGTCTACCGGATGAGCCTCCAGTTCGACATAATGAAGAACGGCAAGTCGGTCGCTTCCTTCTTCCAGTTTTACGGCAACTGGCCCAAGCCGACCTCCCTGTCCGGAGGCAGCCTGGTGCGGCTGGAGCCTGAGGATGAAGTCTGGGTGCAGGTGGCGGTGGGCGAATACAACGGCTTCTACTCCAGCGTGAAAACAGACAGCACCTTCACCGGGTTCCTTGTCTACTCCTACTGGCAGAACTCCCCCGTCTTCGCCTGAGAGTCATCGCAGGAAACGCCGGCATCCTAAAGCCTCACCTCCTGGCCCTGGTTTGTGTCGACAGCCCCAAGACCCTTCTTGACGGGGGTGGGGGTGGGGAGAGGGGTTGCTGACCCCATTGAGACTAGCAGATTAGGAGGGGATGGGTCTCCGTTAATTCCTGGTAGCCCGGGCCACCGCCAAAAAGCCAATATTTTACTCCAGCATCTCCCTAATACAGATAGGCCTCGACTTATGACCAAACATCCATCGCTAAGCAAAGCGGATGCTAAATAGCTCACGCTCCATTTTACAGCCATCTGCGTCACCGTTCTTTAGCAAATCACTGCAAGGCCTAAATGATTCTTGTAAATCGGGCTTCCCCCGTTTGTCAGAAACGGGCTAGGAAAGTGGCGAATGCTGGTCTTATGTCACCGGGAGGCTGTGACCATTGCAAATGCACACTAGTTGCCAAGAGCCTGAATTTGATCCCATGACCTTGATAGAATGAGGAGTGAGTTGTAAGTCACTTTTTTTTCACCGCTGGTGTGACAGCCGCTAAGCAAACGGTTGCAAGCCGAGGGATTCTCTTGTAAAGGAAGGCAGCTCCATTCCACCTCTTTCTCCATTCTGACCTCAGAAGACCTCCAAAGGGTGGACCTGAGGCTTTCAGCCAATTCTTCAGCTCTCTCTGTGTGAAAAGAGGTTTAATTTCCAATCCCTCTTTAGCCAAGAGGCCCCTTCCTGATTTCAGAGGCTTTTACGAGGAGGAGTGCAGGAACTGAAATCCTCACGACAATTAGAGGAATCATGGTGACCAAACAGAGCTGTGCCATCTGAATCCCAGGGGTACGGATGGCCCTCTCCAAAAAGGTTTGGTTTGTGGCCCTCTCAAAAACTGACCGTGAGGGAAAAATTATAGAAGATGTGATTTGTGATAATGATGATGATGATGTTATCCATTCAGTTGTGTCCAACTCTTGCATGATTCGATGGTCCAAGATTCTCCACATCTTCTTGATCTTTCATTAAGTACCGTACTTTTCGGAGTATAAGACTTTTTTTGCCCCCTAAAAAAGGATGGAAACATCGGTGCGTTTTATAGACCGGATACGGCCATTTTTGGCCTCCCAAAATCCCGCCCCGCGCGTCCTGTCTTTGCCAAAAACAGGCCTATTTTTCGCAAAAATGGGATGTGCAGAGCGTTTGGGAGGCCTGCAGAGCAGGGGTGAAATCCAGCAGGTTCTGGAGAACTGGTAGCGGAAATTTGGAATAGTTCAGAAAACTGGTAGTGGAAATTTTGAGTAGTACGGAGAACCGGGAGCGGAAATTTGGAGTAGTCAGCAGATACCACCTCTGGCTAGCCCAAGTGGGGTTGGAATGGAGATTTTGCAATATCCTTCCCCCAGGAGTGGGGAGGGAATGGGGATTTTGCAGTACCCTTGCCCTGCCATGCCCACCAAGCCACACCGTACCCACCAAGCCACGCCCACAGAACCAGTTGTAAAAAAAATTGGATTCTACCACTGCTGCAGAGTGTTCCTGGGGGCTGGGGAGGCCAAAAATGGGACACACAGAGGTTTGGGAGGCCTGCAGAGTGCTCTTGGGGGCTGGGGAGGGCAAAAACCAGATGCACAGAGGCTAAAAAAACCTATTTCCCCCCCCCCTTGTTTTCCTCCTCAAAATCTCTAATACTCTAATACTCCGGTGCGTCTTATAGTCCGAAAAATACGGTATATTGAATTACACTGTGTTTCCATTTAATTGAAAACATCCATGTCGAATGAAAAAGCAAGCCAGGAAGTTCTTTTCATTTTGGCTCCAAATCACGTTTTGGAATCCAGTCTCTAGAATGTGACTCAAAAGAATTTGGCTGCTGGCCTTGAACAAGGTGCGAGCTGGCTTTAAAGCAAAGCTGCATTCACACAAGACACTTAACCAAGCCTACACGGCACACGAGCCTTGGTTGAGTTATGCCTGCCTGCGCCTCTCTTAAAGTCTATATTGGGCCAACTCAATCTGGCTGTTGTGACCCAGGCCCAAGTAGGTAGTAGGAAACTCAGTCCGTGAAAAAACAAACAATCTTTATTCGAACAGCTGAGAATTATTTCATTCCCAGTGTGGTTCAACTCAAATTAAAACAAATGCCTCCCAACACAAATTCCTCAGTCCTATCGCAAACCTTGGTCCAATTAGGCAAACTGCCAAAGACCTTTCTTGGCAAATGTTCACAAGTCACAAAAATAAAGGCAAGACGTAGACGAAGCAGAAGACGAAACTACCAACATTGTTTTCTGGCAAAGCCCAAACACTGTTGTTGGTCTTATTTTAAGCTTTATGGGAGGGGCCAGTCATCTCTTGGCCCTACTCCTGAGTCGTCCTCTTTGCTTGAGCTGCTCTTGCCTTCTATCAGCCCTTCTCATGCGTGCATTAGGAACAGGCTCCTCCTGTTCCTCTGCCTCACTACTATCCATCTCTGGAGGCTCTGGAGTCCGCATCTCACTTCACGATGGCCCTGGTCTCACCTCTGCCTCATCACTGTCTGACTCCATTGTCAGCTCCGTAGGCTGCTGACAGACCACAACAGTGGCTAGGCCACAGTTCCATGTTCTGCACTACCCCAAAAATGGATTAATTCCATGCTCACATCAGCTGCTGGGGAGGAGTGGGCCTGTTCCCACATTCTTCTCTCAGTGGGGTATTGCAAGGACCAAATCAGTGATGGGATTCAGCCAGTCCCATCCGGTTCGGGAAAGCCGGTAGCGGTGGCTGTTGGAGACTCCATCCATCCGCCCGGACATCATCACATCCCGTTTTTGACGCTCTACATTTGCGAACCAGTAGCAAAGGTAACTGAATGCCACCTCTGGACTATCTCTGGACCAGATGTGGCCATTCTCCCCTCCTCCCCTCCAAGATGAAATAAGAGAAAACTTGTTTCAACTCTCCTCCAAGGAGAGGAAGATTAGCAAGTTCCTGAAGTCACTTTTGGGACCCAGAAGCTGAACCGGCCATCATCATCTTCAGTTGGTTTGCATCTTCTGACAGCTACAAGATCAGGGCTGGTTCAGATACGAAGTCAAAGTTTGCTTCAGCCTCCCTTCTCCAGAATAAATGCTGGCTGGGGAATTCTGGGAATTGAAGTCCACTGGTCTTAAAGGTTGAGAAACACTGGAGTGGCTATCAAACTGACGAGCCATCCCATGAGCATCCCGTGCAAGCCAAAACGGTATGAAACCACAGGGTTCGTGATGACATCATCCTAACATTATCTGTAATGTCATGAAGTCCCTTGTCCCCAACCTTCAGCACCAGCCCACACCAGGGGTCAAGCTGCAAGAAACAATTGAAGAAAATGTGCTCTTTGTTGTTAGTTGCGAAGTCGTGTCCGACCCATCGCGACCCCATGGACAACATTCCTCCAGGCCTTCCTGTCCTCTACCATCCTCTGGAGTCCATTTAAACTCATGCCTACTGCTTCGGTGACTCCATCCAGCCACCTCGTTCTCTGCCGTCCCCTTCTTCTTCTGCCCTCCATCTTTCCCAGCGTTAGGCTCTTCTCCAGTGAGTCCTTCCTTCTCATTAGGTGGCCAAAGTATTTCAGTTTCATCTTCAGGAACTGGCCTTCTAAAGAGCAGTCAGGGTTGATCTCCTCTAGGACTGACCTGTTTGTTCGCCTTGCAGTCCAAGGGACTCGCAGGAGTCTTCTCCAGCACCAGAGTTCAAAGGCCTCCATTCTTTGGCGCTCAGCCTTTCTTATGGTCCAACCTTCACAGCCATACATTGCAACTGGGAAAACCAGAGCCTTGACTATACGCACTTTTGTTGGCAGGGTGATGTCTCTGCTTTTTAGTACGCTGTCTAGATTTGCCATAGTTTTCCTCCCCAGGAGCAAACATCTTTTAATTTCTTGGCTGCAGTCCCCATCTGCGGTGATCTTGGAGCCCAGGAAAATAAAATCTGTCACTACCTCCATTTCTTCACCATCTATCTGCCAGGAATTGAAAGGGACGGATGCCATGATTTTAGTTTTCTTAATTTTGAGTTAATGTGCTCTATTTTAGCCAAATTTGAAGAAATTGCTCAGAAGCGGGGGGGGGGGGAGGGGGGAGGGGTGTGTGGAGCTTCCCCCATGAGTCAAAGTTTGCTGTAATGGAGTATGGAAGGTTCCATCCACTAGGGGGCACTCTGAGCTTAGAGATGCGTTGGTTTGGAGTTGTTGTTTTTTTTGAATAATTTTTTTTTATTTTATACACAAACATTTAATACATCGGTCATTCCTTCCATGTGACATCTCGGTGTTTTCTCCTTGACTTCATCTTTTTGTTGCTTCTTCTATCGTCATTTTCATTTAATCTGTTACCACTTTTTCCGCAAATACAATATTCTGATAATACCATTTTCTTACATAGCTATCAATTTGCTTATCTATATCTTTTTTCTAACCAACGGTAAAATTGATCATATATCTTAAAATATTCTCTCTTCTTCAATCATCAAAGTTAATCTATTCATTTCTGCACAGTCTAAAAATTGTTTTTAATAACTTCCCTTTCCAGAGGTATTTTCTCTGCTTTCCAAATTTTGTGCAAAAACAATCCTTGCCGCTGTTATTACATGTATAAACAAGTAAATATTTTCTGTACTAATTTTCCCAACAGGAGCAGCTCCGATTTTAAATCAATATGTTGTTGTGTCATTTCTTCTAACCATGTCTTAATTTTAATCCAATAGTTTTTAGCTTCTGGGCATGTCCATCTCATACGATAATAAGATCCTGGTAAACTGGTAGCTTAGAGATGCATTTGATAGCCAAGTTCAACTTTGCAATTAACCTGGTTTGTATGTTTTGTACCCCACCTTTCCCCCCCCCCTAACGAAGAGATTGGGCCCATATGGTTAACTTTTTTTTTTTTACATTGCTGTGCATATCTTCCCTATCGTTCTCCACTCGCCCCACCGCTCAACTTTCTTAAAATATAACGTAAATAATCTGGAGTACTTTTAACTGTCTGAACGCAGAGGGGAGCCACTGGGAGCAATCTTTTTGGCAGCTGGAGGATGAAAGCCGTTCAATTCAATGCGTTGGGCGGATGTAGCAAAGTGAGTTGAACCCCAGCTTTAAAACAAGAACAGGGCTCCAGAAAAAAAACACATAAAATCCAAACCACATACTTCATTGGGTCAGTAGCTCCCTTTTGTATCATCTGCAAAGCGCGATTGGTGTTCGCCTTCTCTAATTTCGGCTACTTGGGCACTCGAGTGTGATTTACATGCTGTGCAAAATCAGCCCCTTATTATGGTTCGAGACTTTGTACAAGTGCAGAAAGAGAGTGATTCAATATCCCTCTGAAGGGCGTGTTGGAAAAAACAGCCTCATCAGAGTCTCCAGCGTCCTCCTGCTCGGCTGATGGCTCAGCATTTTGGCATGAAAATGAATCATTTCTGGGTAATGAGACACTGGTTCTCTAGCCGCGCATGGAGCAGAGCAAGTGAATCTGAGGGCGGAGCTTAAAGCTGATTGAGGTGGGGCCAAGGACGGCATCCAGTGGAATCACACTTAGAATACTGGATCCAGTTTTGGTCACCACACTATAAAAAAGATGTTGAGACTCTAGAAAGAATGCAGAGAAGAGCAAGCAGGGTGATTTTAGGGGACTGGAGGCTCAAATATACGATGAACGGTTGCAGGAACTGGACCTGGCTAGTCTAGTGAAGAGGAGGACCAAGGGAGACAGGATAGCATCTTCTAATATTTGAGGGGCTGCCACAAGAGAGGAGGGGGTCAATATTGACTATTCCTTGATCGGGATGCCTTGTGCACAGTCACTCATGCGCTCGTTACCTCCCGCTTGGATTATTGTAATGCTCTCTACATGGGGCTCCCCTTGAGGTGCACCCGGAGGCTTCAGTTAGTCCAGAATGCAGCTGTGCGGGTGATAGAGGGAGCTTCACGTAGCTCCCACATAACACCGCTCCTGCACAGACTGCACTGGCTACCTGTGGTCTTTCGGGTGCACTTTAAGATTTTGGTTACCACCTTTAAAGCGCTCCATGGCTTAGGGCCTGGGTACTTACGGGACCGCCTGCTGTTACCTCATGCCTCCCACCGACCCGTACGCTCACACAGAGAGGGTCTTCTCAGGGTGCCGTCCGCCAAGCAATGTCGGCTGGCGGCCCCCAGGGGAAGATCCTTCTCTGTGGCGGCTCCTACCCTCTGGAACGAGCTTCCCCCGGGTTTACGCCAAATACCTGACCTTCGGACCTTCCACCGCGAATTGAAAACACATTTATTTATTTGCGCGGGGCTGGCTTAAATTTTATTGGTTTTAAATTTTTATTATTAATTTTTAATGGGTTTTAGTTTTATATGTTCCAAAGTTTTTAGGCCAATTATGTAATAAGTTTTTTAATTCGTATTTTAATTGTATATTGCACTGTTTGTTTTACCTTGGCTGTACACCGCCCTGAGTCCTTCGGGAGAAGGGCGGTATAAAAATCGAATAAATAATAATAATAATAATAATAATAATAATAATAATAATAATAATAATAATAATAATAATAATAATAATAATATTCTCCAAAGCACCTAAAGGCCAGGCAAGGAATAATGGATGGAAACCAAACAAGGAGAGATTCAACCTGGAAATGAGGAATTTTCTGACAGTGAGAACAATCAACCCATGGAACAGAAGTTGCCTTCAGAAGTTGCGGTAGCTTCATCACTGGAAGCTTTCAAGAAGAGACTGGACTGCCCGCTGTCAGAAATGGAGGAGGGCTGTGATGGTGAACCTATGGCACAGATGCCACAGGTGGCACGCATAGCTGTATCAGTGCGCATGGGAGCTCAGCCACCTGATTTTCGGGCCCTGCGGGCGCACCAGGAGTAGGGAAATGGGCTGTTTCCTGCCTCCGGAGGGCCTCGGGGAGTGGTGGGGAAGGCCTGTTTTTTCCTGTCCCCAGCTTCCAAAGCCTCTCTAGGAGTCTGGGGAGGGCGAAAACGGCCTTCTCCACCCCCTACCCCCCCCCGAGGCCCCCTGGAGGCCAGAAACGGCCTATTTGCCAACTTCTGGTGGGACCGGAAGTTGGCAAACGGGCCATTTTTGGCCTCCGGAGGGTCTCCAGGGGGTTGGGGAAGACAGTTTTTGCCCTCCCAAGACTCCCAGAAAGGCTCTGGTGAGAGAGAAAAACAGGCCTACCGGGCCATTGCGTGCCAGGAGCAAGGGGAGTGGGGAGGGGCCACGTGCGCATGCATGGGGGTGGGGCGCATAGAATTATGGGTATTTAATAGCATTTGTTTATTCTTCAGGGGCTTTTTCCCATAGAAAGCTATGCTGGGAATAATCCCTGCCCAAACTTTACTCTGAAACTCCAAGATCATCCTTCTTTTCCTGTCCAGTTTAAGATTTTTCCAGTGTGAGAACTTCAGTAACGCCAGGGGGAGAAAGGTCCTTTATTTTTAGCACGTGTTTTGCATTCTTAACCCGAAATAGATCTCCTCTGGGCCATTTTCCTAAATCCTTCTGGAGCCTTCCCAGATGTTTGCAGAAGTTTCCCAGTGTTGGCTCGAGGGACAAAGTCTTCAAACCTGAGGGCCACATCTGGTGGTTTCCAGGGAGCTGGGAGGGAGGGAAACCTCACCGCTTCTGCAAACGTCTGGTATCAAGTTAGTGTGTCCTATTAGCCAAGCCAAGCTATCCGATTCATTTGCAAGGCAGGTTTCTGCAAACTCCCAGTGATGAGTTTATTGGTTCTGGGCAGTGGCGAAATTCAAATTTTTTTATATTGGTTCTGTGGGTATGGCGTGGTGGGCCTGGTGTGGCATGGTGGGCATGGCAAAGGAAGGGAAGGGTACTGCAAAATCCCCATTCCCTCCCCACTCCAGGGGAAGGATACTGCAAAATCCCCATTCCCTCGCCACTCCAAGGGAAGAATACTGCAAAATCCCCATTCCCTCCCCACTCCAGGGGAAGGATACTGCAAAATCCCCATTCCATCCACACTCCAAGGAAAGAATACTGCAAAATCCCCATTCCCTCCCCACTCCAGGGGAAGGATACTGCAAAATCCCCATTTCCTCCCCACTCCAGAGAAAGGATACTGCAAAACCCCCATTTCCTCCCCACTCCTGGGGGAAGGATACTGCAAAATCCCCATTCCCTTTCCACTCCTGGGGAAGGATACTGCAAAATCCCCATTCCCTCCCCACTCCTGGGGGAAGGATACTGCAAAATCCCCATTCCCTCCCCACTCCTGGGGGAAGGATACTGCAAAATCCCCATTCCCTTCCCACTCCTAGGGGAGGATACTCCAAAATCTCCATTCCCTCTCCACTTTAGTGCCAGCCAGAGGTGGTATTTGCCGGTTCTCCGAACTACTCAAAATTTCCGCTACTGGTTCTCCCAAACCTGTCAGAACCTGCTGGATTTCACTCCTGGTTCTGGGGTTTTAGCTCTGGGACACCTCCAAGAATTTGGTTGAGCTGATCCACTGAAAGCAGGGTCCAAGAAGCTGGGAGGTGGGGGAATTCTGGGTCCATCTGGGTCTATTAGAGTATGTCTAGTCCAATGAAGAGAAGGTCTAATACTGATAGCAGTGTTCCAATATTTGAAGGACTGTCAGAAAGAAGAGGAGTTCAACCTATTCTCCAAAGCACCCGAAGGCAGGACAAGAAGCAACGGATGGAAAATAATCAAGGAGAGATCCAACCTAGAAATAAGGATAAATTTCCTGTAAGTGAGAACAATTCATCAGTGGAACAGAAGCTGCCTTCAGAAATTGTAGATGCTGCAACCCTGGAGATTCTCAAGAAGAAACTGGACAGCCATTTGTCTGGAATAGTAGAGGGTCTCCTGCCTGAGCAGGGGGTTGGACTAGAAGACCTCCAAGGTCCCAACTCTGTTTGTATTCTGTGTTCTGGTTTAGCAGGAATGACCTCCTTGTTAAAGAAAAGCACTCCTCGGGGTCAGTGCTGACGAAGGGCCTCTATCCCAAATGACGTGGGAGTTGCGTAGCTCTGAGCCAGGAGCTTTTTCAGCAATGCAACAAAGGCAGGCTATGTTTTGTGTTCTGGAGCCTTTGCAGAGCCCACCTCACATCTCACTACACACACACACACACACACACACACACACACACACACACACACACACAATAACCGTGCTCCGTTTAATTCTCAACCACATTTCTCCCCTCCGTTCCAAATATCCTATCCTCGGCTGACCATATCAAAAACAGAAGCAACCACCCAACGACCTATTGATTCAAAACCGGAGTTGTTTTTATCGGGGATCCGACCAGAGAAAATTAGTAAAGAAAATATCTATTTGATTATACATGCAATTGCAGCAGCAAGAACTGTTTTTGCGCAAAATTGGAAAGCAGAGAAAATACCCCATGGAAGGAGAAATTATTAGAAAAGTTTTAGATTGTGCAGAAATGAACAGATTATCTTTGAGGATTAAAGAAAGAGAGGATTCAGAATATTTAAAGATACGGGATAAATTTTACCATTGGTTAGAAGAAAGGTATAGATGAGCAATGGAAAATTATGTAAGAAAATGATAATGTGGAAAAATGGTAATAGTTTAAATTGGAATGAAGAAAGAAAGGAGAAATTTCCTGACAGTAAGAACAATCAATAAGCGGAACAACTTGCCTCCAGAAGTTGTGAATTCTCCAACATTGGAAGTTTTTAAGAAAATGTTGGATAGCCATTTGTCTGAAATGGCGTAGAGTTTCCTGCCTGGGCAGGGGGTTGGACTAGAAGACCTCCAAGGTCCCTTCCAACTCTGTTATTATGTTATAAGAAGAAACAACAAAAGATGGAGCCAGGAAGAAAATACTGAGATGTCGCACGAAGGAATTACTGGTGTTTTAAATGTACGTTTGTCTATAAAATTAAAAAAAAAAAAAGAACAGAAGCAACCAAAATCTAAAACCTGTAACAAATTGGAGCCTACTGAAAATCCATGAGTTCTAGAACCGCCTGAAATACAAATTTCAGAAGAAGCAGCCAAAGTGAGACGAACAGTTCTGTTCGATGGCCAGAATAAGATCTGCCTTTACTCTCCGATTGTTGGCAGGGTTTGAAATTATTTTGTGTCCAAAGGGGTGGGAAAAAAATTCTCCATTTTCATCACGTGAAAAAAATTGGTGGCTTCAATCCACCAACGATGAAGCTGATGCGGATTTTGAAAAGGGGGGAAAAAAATCCTTATCTCTTTGCTGCCAGCTGCTTTCTCCTAGCTGGGGAAAGCCTCATTAGCTTATTCCCTTGTTTTGAGCTTGGAGGGATTCCCCACCCCCACCCCCTCATTTAGAGATTAGAGGGTAAGAAGACGCCCCAAAGCTGGGAGGGATTCAGTTTGGCATCAGCTGCCTTGAATTGCTAACAGACCAATGGAGCTGAAAGTATCTCCCTTCCTCATTAAAGTAGCCACCTGCTCTTGACTCGGTCACCCTCCCTAGATGGCCCAGCCAAACAAAGGGAGCAGGTTTGAGGTGGGGCGGTTGGGGGGGGGAGAATGACTTAGGGGGATAAATTAGGTGGGTACACAGGGGAGACAAATGGAGCAAGACCAGGGGTGGGCTTCAAAAAGTTTAGCAAGGGATTCTCTGCCCAGTTGCTGGTTGGGTGTGGCCATGGTGGGCATGCCTAGTCGGCCTTCTGCACTATGGCAGGGGGCCCTTTTTGTTCTCCCCGGGGCTCTAGAGGCTTTCTTTTAGCCTCCAGGAGGTGAAAACAGCCTCCCCAGGCTCCGGAGGCCCTCTAGAGACTCCGGAGGCCTGTTTCCGGCCTTCCTGAACTTCCGGTAGACCTGTTTTTTGCCCTCCCCGAGCTTCCGCACGTGCCCTGCACTTGCCTGCATCCAAAACGGGTCGCTTGGGGACTCCTAGCAGAGGTGGGGCAGGGACATCCAGGAGTGGGATTTGGGGGTTCTCCAAACTGCACAGAATCTTAACTAGAGGTTCTCCCGGACCCCTGCGGATCCCTCCAGCAGCCCATCCCTGAGCAAGACCCCCAGTTCGGCTCTCTATTAAATAAGACACTACTTTTTTTGTGGGGGGGGTAACAAAGCAACAGGCATGGAATTCGAACTTTGGGCAGAATGTGTGGTTCTTCATCTCTGCCAGCCAACAAGGAAGTCTGCAGAGATGGGGGGGGGAGAATCAAAGAGTTAAGGTGGCCACAATCCTGTGATCTCAGCCTTCTTCCTTGTACTACATGACATTAAACTTAGGGAACATTAGCTCCCGATAGATAGGAAGCCAACGGACTGTCCCTTCTGAAAGCCTCCTTTGAAGTTCTCAAGAACATTTTGAGAACTGTGGCTACAAGATGGTAGAAGGCGGCAGTGGTGAAATCCAAATTCTTTTACTACCGGTTCTGTGCATGTGGCTTGGTGGGCGTAGCTTGGTGGACATGGCAGGGGAAGGATGTTGCAAAATCTCCGTTCCCATCCCACTCCAGGTGGAAGGATATCACAAAATCCCCATTCCCACCCCACTCTGGGGCCAGCCAGAGGTGGTATTTTCTGGTTCTCCGAACTACTAAAAATTTCTGCTACCGGTTCTCCAGAACCTGTCAGAACCTGCTGGATTTCACCCCTGGAAGGCGGACTTGATATCTTTATTATTACTCCCACAGTGTTACCTAGTTTTTGCATTTCTGACAAGGCAGGACAAGGCATTGTTGCCTTTTGTTTAACACTAATAATTCTGCAGGATACCATGGGCTGAGAAATCAAAGTTGGACCGAAGTCCCTCAAATTCCCTCAGGGAGCTCCAATATTTGAGCGAGGATTCCCGCCTGGATCTCTCTGATCCCGTTCCCCACAAGGAGAGCCCCCTCTTTTATGCCGCTGTCGAGAGGCCCAGCTGCCCATCTTCTTCTTCGCCCCAGAAGAAAATATGTATCTGGGGCAGCTTTGAAGATTCTCAACTTTTCCTGGGGAAAAACTCTGTTGCTAATTTCCTCTGCTCGTAACATGTACAAATGTTGAGTAGCTCATTTGTGGCTTTTCCGGGTCTGCTGAAGCCATTCACGGTGGATCTGCAAGAGAAGACCGCATGAGAAACTGGAAAGGGTCAAGTTCTCACTCGCCTTCCTGCCCCAGATTGTGCAGAAAAACCCATTTTTATCCTTCAAGGTATGTTCCACCACTTGTTGTGCTCCAGAATCGAAAGTCCAGAACTTTTCCCAAAAAAGGATGTACATGTTCGTATCTATCAGTATCTCTTGCTCCTTGTGGAAGAACCAAGCAATGAGTAAACATTGACTTAACAATAGAGTTGCTGGGAGAGAAAAAATATTTAATTTTCTCTCTGTGGAATATTAGCGATGACTTGGAACAAATGGGCAGCTGGTGAACATTCAGGCATTAAGTGACTTCATCTGTCATTTCTGCATGATAGCAACCAACGATTCACAAACATCAGCAGAACAATGTTACTTCAGTCAACAGCACAGGCTTCAACCCAGTGGTGAAATCCAATTTTTTTTTACTACCCGGTTCTGTGGGCATGGCTTGGTGGGCATGGTGTGGCTTGGTGGGTGTGGCAGGGGAAGGATAGTGCAAAATCCCCATTCCAACCCTATTGCTGGGGGAAGGATATTGCAAATTCTCCATTCCCACCCCACTCTGGGGCCAGTCAGAAGTGGTATTTGCTGGTTCTCCGAACTACTCAAAATTTCCACTGCCGGTTCTTCAGAACCTGCTGGATTTCACCCCTGCTTCAACCCATCCATAGTTTTCTCCATCTTCTTCTCACCGGTTCTCAACGTCGATCCCTTCCTTCTCTCCTTCGTCCCTCAAGTGAAATCAGGATCTACTTATATCCAAGAAAAGAGAGACGTTTTCATCCTTCCTCACCCTCGAATGTTCAGTCTCAACATCAGTGAGATGTTGGCTGAGGTATCTTCTTCTGTGGTCCTCTTTTGTCAAAGTCTGAAGGTGTTCTTTCTCTTCCCACATCTTAGGCATGGAGAGGGCAGCAGCCCAGCGATGTCCAGCATATCCAATGCCCGTAGAAATGACCAAAGCTTCCTTGCGTTGGGCAGGACACTAATTTGATTTTGGCCACACTCCACGGACACCCTGTTTCAGTCTCTACTATGGCAAGACAGGAGCGGGAAACAGAAGGTCCAAGAAGAGCATCCTCAACTAAGCTGTTCCCAAAGATTAGCTAAACCAGTTGACGGTTTTGACCATCTCGTCCATTTGCAGGTGGCCTAGGAAGCCTCCACAGTGGTCATGGACCATCGGAAGTGTTGCCCAGAAGAAGCAACACAACCTTGCTGCTTACAGCAAACACAACCTTCGTTCACAACTGAGGGCCAAATTCTGCTTTATAGCCATTGGAAATATAGTCATGAAGAGAGTAGCAGGGAAATTTGGAAGCCCAGTGGTTCGAATCCCTAGTACAGGTCTCCTGCGTCAGCAGGGGGTTGGATTAGATCAAGGTTCCCCAACCTTTCGGACCTCAGGGACCACCATAATTTTAAATCCCGCGGACCACTAATATGATCTGCCTAATGACTGGATGGGTAGGCGTGCCTAGGTGGTCATGTGACTAGGTGGGCATGACCAACTCGATGTCACATGTCAAGGGGTGCCTCGCCGGCCTCTACTCTCCCCTCCCCTCCCAGCTATTCCTCACCTACCCATCCGGGCTCCATAGGGCCACAACAGGAAGCAGTTGCTGGAGCTAAGCAGCCAGTATGAGAAAGAGTTGGTAAAACAGCCCAGTTCAAATTAGATCTGATCGAGAAGGAGACTCAGTGAGGCTCACTTCACTGAGGACTACAAGCATAGGCTTTCCAAGCAGAGGAAAGACCTGTGGGAGTGCAAGGCCAGGTACTGGTGCCTGGAGGCTCAGCGGGCTGAGATGGCCAGCCAGTTCCAGGTCATGATGCAGTCCCACTGGAACAAGGTCCTCCGGCTCTTCCCTCCTGCCTGCACCCAAAGCCCCACACCAGGAGGCCGAAGCAGACCCCAAGTCGGAATTTCTTCCCCCCTCTGACCCACACAAAAAGACCCAGAAGGGGGAGACTCTCTGCAGCAACACAAATAATCATTGCACATATCTGGCCCATGGGCCATAGTTTGAGGATCCCTGATTTAGTGCAATATAAAAAATGCAAATAATTTTTCTGTGGACCACCAAAATTTTCTCATGGGCCACCAGTTGGTGACCGCTGGACTAGATGACCTCCAAGGTCCCTTTCCAGCTCTGTTACTGTTACGGGTCATTGCCACCTGTTTGCAAGAGGCAGTCTGGGATAAAGAGGCACACAAGGCAGAAAGGCGGTATTTTGTTGCATGCCACTCCATGCTCTTGATCTTCGGCCAAATCAGATTAACTTTCGAGAAACGTTTTACAATCTCTTGTTCCCACAAGTTTGAAAGGGTTTTTTATATATATAAAAAACAAAACAGTCAAGTCCACTGGGACTAGAACATGTTCTACCCTCCATTATAAATAGACACAGATATTAGAATGAGGAAGAGAAAGAGGAAAGTTTATGGGGGGGGGGAGGAGTATTTTTTTTTCCCCAAAAAGGGGCCTTTGGCTAGATGAGAATAAAGGAGGAATGTTTAGAGAAGGGCTGCAGTGGAGGAAAGCAACCTTATGCTGCCCAGCACATAGACAGTGTCCTCCTCCACATTTCCCTTGCTTTGGCCGGGTCACTCATGGGAATTTATGTAGATCCCAGATTGCTGATGCTGTAGAGGGAGAATTAATTGCATGTGTGTTTGGAAGAGGGAGGCTGAAGCGATATCAACTTCCAGGGTACAAAATTGGGACCGAAATATTTTGCTACTCAAAGCAAAGGACGAAATACTGTAGTTCCTTCCCTGCAGGGGCAGAGAGAGATTCACATACACCCAACAAGCACAGTGGACACTTAAAAAATCTTCAAACCAAGATTCGTGGTTCACTGATATCGTTCTGTCTTATACGTCATGCTCAGCTTCAGGTAGCCAGTGAATATCCAATGCAGCAGGCTATAAAGTAGTGATGGCTAACCTTTTCTGGACCGAGTGCCCAAAGCCCATGCACCAGTGGTGGGTTTCAAAAAATTTTTACTAACAGTTCTGTGGGTGTGGCTTGGTGGGCGTGGCATGGCTTGATGGACGTGGCTTGGGAAAGATACTGCAAAATCTCCATTCCCTCCCAATCAGGTGGGACTCGGGAGGCAGAGAATAGATGGGGAGCGGGGCCAGTCAAAAGTTTTACGAACTACTCAAAATTTCCGCTACTGGTTCTGCAGAACTGGTTGAAACCCACCTCTGGCGTGCACGCACGAACCCCAAAAATGAAAAGCGCGTGTTGCACCCGCGCATGCACGCCTCCCCGCTCATGCGCCCCCACCCCCCTGCGCATGCGTGACAGACCTAAAAACCAGCCACCTGGTGGGACGTGTGCGCGCTTGTGCGGCGCAGCTGAATTGGGGCAGCAGCTCGCATGGCAAATACCACCTCTGGCTGGCCCCAGAGTGGGGTGGGAATGGAGATTTTGCAATATCCTTCCCCTGGAGTGGGAATGGAGATTTTGCAGTATCCTTTCCCTGCCACACCCACCAAGCCATGTCCACCAAGCCACATCAGGTGCAGAGAACTGGTAGTAAAAAAATTTGGATTTCACCACTGCCTGGACCCACCAACTGTGTTTTATGCAATGAACGTGGTACAACGAGTGGCAGCGTCTGGAAACCTAAGGCCTAGTATGGTTTCCAGACCTGTCAGGTCTGGAAACCATACTAGGCCTTAGGTTTCCAGACGCTGCCAAAGAGATTACAGCAGAGTGACAAATGTATTTGGGAAATGCTGGGTTTCTTGGTTTAACGGCCATGATTTAGAGAACTGATTGATTGATATTTCAGAGGCCAAGTGGCCTTAAGAGGCAAGAAGAAATAACCATGGACCATCCAAAGCTTTTCTCAGTCAAAGGGGAGACGTAAGTAACAGTAAAAGAATAACAGAGTTGGAAGGGATCTTGAAGTTCTTCTAGTCCAGCATCTTGCTTAAGCAGAAGAGCCGACATCCGTGATGGCGAACCTATGGCACTCGTGCCAGAGGTAGCACGCGGTACCCTTTCTGTGGGCACGTGAGCCATCGCCCCAGTTCAGCTCCACCGCGCATGACTGCGCACCTCCCGCCAGCCAGCTGGCATTTAGGCCTCTGCCGCGCATGCACAGGGGGGCAGGGTGGGGCGCATGCATGGGGCCCCCGCACGCATTGCATTTTGGGGGTTCGGGCATGTGCGCACGCATTTGCGCGCACACACGCACTTTGGGCACTTGATCCAGAAAAGGTTAGCCATCACTGGCCTACATCATTTCAGCTGAATGGTTGTCCAATCTCTTCTTAAAAACTTCCAGTGTTGGAGAACTCACAACTTCTGGAGACAAGTTGTTCCACTGGTTAATTGTTCAGATTATCAGGAAATTTCTCCCGAGTTCTAGGTTGCTTCTCTCCTCCGTGCCCTAAGGCAGCCTTAATCTCTTGCCAAGGGTGCTCTCAACAGACCGTGTTTTCTCTGGCAGAGAGCGAGCCGATTCCGTAGGAGATAAGCTGGATCTGTTTTGCTGTGGTCTTGTAATCATCCTCAGGAAATTTCCACCGAGCAGTTCAGGAGGTCATTAAGAGCCAACCACATGGCTCTTTATGGAATATCAGCGAGGGCATGCAGGAGGCAAGTTTCAAAAGGATGCGCTGTTCTACCACCGCTGCAAATTAGGTTTATCTCGGAGGCTGTGTTGATGACCTCAACAGATAGCCATGTCTCAAAAGTTCTTCTGATGTCCGGTTCAGATTCTTTCAATTGAGATGAAATGTGTCAGATACGCGCCTAGTAATTTTGCTGGTCACGTTCCGTTTTGATGGCTTGAACGTGGCGTTTCTCATGGAAAATAAAAGATGCTTAGAAAACAGCGAAGAGGGGACAGAAAAACAGGAAAACTCCCTTCGTTTCCCCCCCCCCAAAAGTTGGTATCATCAGATCAGAGGGAAAGAATAAACAACCCACTTCAGCAAATGACTTAAAGCTTCCTCTTCCAAGTTTTCTCAATTCAGGCAGGTTATTTTAAGTCCTTGATGGAGAAGCTCCATTACAACCAAAGAGACTGAGATCACAAATGTTTCCACTAGTTGAGTGTGTGTGTTTTACTAAGTTCATCAGCAATTTATTTATTTTTTTGTTTACATTTATATCCCGCCCTTCTCCGAAGACTCAGGGTGGCTTACATTGTGTAAGGCAATAGTCTCATTCTATTTGTATATTTACAAAGTCAACTTATTGCCCCCCCAACAACCTGGGTCCTCATTTTACCTACCTTATAAAGGATGGAAGGCTGAGTCAACCTCGGGCCTGGTGGGACTTGAACCTGCAGTAACTGCAGGCTGCTGTGTTCTAATAACAGGCTTCTTACAGCCTGAGCCATACCGCCCCCCCAAAACACACACTTATCTTCGAAACCCACTCAGCTTTGTCTGGTGGAGAATTCCAGTGACTCAGTTGGCTTTGTTCTTGCCATCTCTGATGAATTTTGCAGAGACTTGCCGGGGCCACCCCAACCATCATGATCTGGTCTGGCTGCATTTCAGCTGTGCTTCGAAAGGGATTTCCCCTTCTATTGGGGATTTAACTCAGAGCAGCCCCCAAGATATAGACAAAGGACCCTCCCTTTCAGGTTAACAGATTAGGGCAGTGATGACAAATATTTAGACACCGAGTGCCCAAACTCAATGTGCGCGCATGCCCGAATGGATAGGTGTGCGCGGTCACACGAACACGCACCAACATGCATGCGGACATGCGCCCATGCGCAGCAGAGACCCAAAGACCAGCTGGCCGGTGGGAGGCGGGGCATCCCAACACCGGCAGCGCAGCAAGAGGTAAGATCGTTTTCTTTCACGACCTTTTTTCATCGTTTGCAGGGAAACGGAAGCTCACGAAAGAAATGCCAGAGATCTGACCTGGGGCGATGGCGCGTGTGTTAACAGAGAGGGCTCTGCGTGGCACCTCCGGCATGCGTGCCATAGGTTCACCATCGCGGGATTAGGGATTAAATCCAGGAATGGGGAGGACCAACCTCAAAGCTTCATTCCGTTGCCGGAACTTTTGTAGCAAGGGATACTGACATGACAACCCCCAATAGCTACAGAAAATGAATTTCCTTTGATATGATCAAATTGCCAAATAATTGAACTAAAGCTGCCTTAATGTACTTTAGATTTGCCTTCCCTAGCTGTGTTTGATAAGCAATGATTCATGGCATATTATAGGAATCCACAGTACTTGGGATTTGCTCAACAAATCATAGTTTAGAAGCATGCCAGAAGTTCCCATGTGATTTGCTCAAGGCTGATCTTTCAACCTTGTTGGGATTCCCACGCATTTTCCAAGCCATGTTCTTTCTGTAATCCGTTGGCCCGGAAAGCATAAAGAACTTCCCACATGTTTAGAAATTAAACATTAAATTGTCTCTTGAAAAAAATAATAATTAAGAAATAAAGAGTAGCAGAATGTATTTTCTGAAAAAAAGCTCTTTTTGTTTTTGTTTTTTAATTGGTCAAGTCGTTTACATAATGCGAAGTTCAACCCAAGCAACCAAGTGGTCCCTCCAGAGAGGCAGTCGGATTGTGAGAACACGACAACGCACAGGAAGGGGTTCGGAACGGATAGCAGTTTGGACAAGGCACAGATCAGGAGCAAGCGGCAACCTCTTTACACGCAGAGCAGGCACTTCCGCTGTTAAAAACTACGCTTATCTTTTCCTCTCTCCCAACTTTCCCTCAATGGTCTCGGCAGTGTGGAATTACTTGCACGTGATAAAACATTCACAGGCTGAATAAAACCAGACGGACGTTCTTCAGAGACAGGTGAAACAGGCAAGGAAGAATATATTTTATTCTAACTTCTCTTTAAATCCTCAAGTACAGATTAGGACGTGCAAAGCCTTAAATCTTCAAACATTTTTAAAAAAACAGAGAACGCTCTTCCTAGACTGCAGGTATGAAGGTAAAAAGGACTGGATTAAACAACAAGGTGATTATCTTCAACTCTAAATTCAGGAGGATGGTTTAGCACAGAGGTCTCCAACCTTGGCAACTTTAAGACTTGGGGACTTTAACTGCCAGAGTTGCCAAGGTTGGAGACCCCTGGTTTAGCGCACCCTCCCAGGCCTAGTAATCTTTAGAGATGAATCTAAATCTTTGGGCTGTCCCAGGCGGGACTCTAGAAGCCTTTTAAGCAGAGGTCTCCAAACCTGACAATTTAAAAGACCACCATGGCGGACATGTCCCAAGGCGAAAAAATATTGGTCCAGAATTAGAAACTGGATAAAAGAAATAAGTAGTCAGAAGGTGGACTTGAAACCAGAGACGTTTTTACTAGGAATATTAAACAGATCTTACAGTAAAGAAACGCAATATTTGATCCGACACATAATTACTGCTGCAAGGATTGTTTACGCACAGTTCTGGAAAAATGAAAAAGTTCCAACAGAGGAAGAAATAATCAAGAAAATACTGTGCGGAGATGGATAAATTAAGGAAAGAAATAAAAGGAAGAGACAGAATACTATCAAGTATGGATTAAGTGGTACGATTGGTTAGAAAATAGGAAAAGTAAATATGAATAAATGATGGAGAAGAGAAGGTGATAAATGTATAAAATATTGTAAATGAATAAAACTAGATATAAAGGGACGGTAAAGATAAAGATAAGAGGGGGAAAATGGGGAATACATAAAGCAGAAATTATGTGGAACCAAACTGACATGTAAATAGAAAACACATATTATATGTTTGTGTTATATATGTTTGTGTTGTGTTGTTGTAGTAAAATTAATAAAAATTTTGGATATAAAGACCACCGTGGCTGGCTGGGGAATTCTGGGAGCTGAAGTCCAAAGGTCTTAAAAGTTCCCAAGTTTGGAGGCTCCTGCTTTAAACCATCACCTCTACTTGGCTCCTGGTGAAGGTCTGTCTTTAATTTATAGGACGCATTTACAAAAAGCACAAGTGTTATAAAAAAAAGAAAAAGCAAATCCCCGTTTGAATCTGGAATATTTATGAGCCTGCTGCTATTCGCATTGGATTTTTCTTCTCTGACCTGAAAAGATCCTCCTTTGCAGGTACCACAAGCATCGGCCTTCAGCACTGCCAGTATTAAGGCACTCAAGTTTTAGCAATCGGTCAATTCCCTCTCGTTTCACCCCCTCCAGCTCCCGATAATCCTGCAGCCTCCCCCAAAATAGAAGGAACTCCGTTCAGTTCTCTGCTACAAGTTAAGCACTGCTTTGCCAATTTAATTCTAAGGTTTAAAATCAGATTAGAGAAAACAAAAGAACAGAAGACGTTCAAGTAAAACGAAATTAAAAACCAGCATAGATGAGGGCTGGGGTTTTCATGTCTCCCTGCTGCGGATGCAGATGGAAAATAAAACCGGGTTGCATCCATGAATAAAAATAGCTCCTCCTTTTGTTTTGAAGAGAACAAATGGTTCAGGTAGGTGGAAAATGTTGCCAAGATTGGCCAAAGGACAGCAGAGGCCTAGGCTGCGATCCTGGTCCACCTGTAGCCAGAGAGAGACGCAGACCACAGCAAATTGTACTTTATACAATGTTCCGCTTGCAAACTGATGGGGTAAATCTTCTCAGCAGAAAGATATTTCTTCCTCGAATTTGGATGGCACACGATAGCCCTTAAAAACCTGTTGTTGAGAATGTTTACAATCAAGTTCAGCATCCAAATCTAGCAGGATAGGAACTTTGGTGTGTATGTTTTTGTTTTTGTTTTTAAATGCTGGAAAAATCTGCTGTGTGCAAAGGCAGGTTTAGTGCCCTGAAGGCTTTGGACTTGAATTGCACAAACTCCACAGATATGTCAAGCAACATCTCAAAAGGGGAGCTCCGATATGCATTATTCAAGATGGACACTAAGCCCTGCCCCCTTTCCCCCCCCCAACCCCCCCAGTCTGTGTTAGCGACACCTGACTTTTCTGCAGGGAGTCTCGGGCCTTCTCAGCAAACCTTCCTGTGGAAAAAAGAGATGCTTCTTAAAAATCGGCAGGGTTGGATTTCAAGAAAAAAAGGTGCCACATTCTCAAACCTCTGCTATGCGAAGGGCTGCTGCAATTCGGCCCATTTGCATAGCTGGGATCCAACCACTTCGAGCTGCGGTTTCAACCAGGTTCCATTTAGAGGCGGAACAGCTATCAATAATTCAAGCGTTCCAAAAACAAAAACAAAAAAACAAAACCCAGAACAATGATCTTCGGGATTTCGGCCTGACGATTTTGCTTTCCAATTCAAATATTAAAGAAAACAACTGATTCTACTAGATGGGTGCACTTAATCGCCCGACAACTGGCGCACTTGGGCCTGGCCTTCCAAGCAGTCCTGTGGATATTTAATGACTGCCTCTGAAAACAACGCATCTCTCTTCACCCAAGCAAACCACTCTAATCACAACAGCCTTCTTTCCTTAGAATTACCCTTACAGGATCTGCAAAAGGGGCATCTAACCTTGGTAGCTTGAAGACCTGTGGACATCAACTTCCACAATTCCCCGGTCAACAAGGTTAAACATCCCTGATCTACAACGTCTCCTTAGAAGCCCCAGCAATTCTGCTTTCCAGAATTAAATTCTGACATCTAGAACTTACTTCACCATGTTCTAAAACCAGTCCAGACTAGGAATTGTAAAAAGGCTTTTTCACTGGCCAAACCCATCAGTTTCACGTTTTTATCTTCCGCTGCTGCTTAGGAGAGCCGTTTGCTAGCTAGCAGACTGTAGTTGGTACTATTAGGTTCCTAAAATTATCCTCAAAGGAAGGAAGAAGGGAATTAAGAGTTGTGCAATAAAGCTGGAATGTACTATTTTGCATAGATAACCTGTGGAAATTGCATGCCGGTGGGTGGAATACGATCTTCCTTAAAGTGTAATAAGCTAATCAACGAAGCATCTATGTGCTCTTACAGTTACACATTCGGTGTCCAGCTTATTTTCTCAGGAATCTGGACAAACATACATACAGTCTTAAAATAATATTTGAACTAATGGTATAAAACTGGACATCGAGAGGGTCAGTAAGAGCTAGAATCTAAGTCGCTAGTTGTGCCTTGTGAAACTTTACAATGCGTGGCTGCGATGAATGCACACGAGGTTAACATCCCCTTCGGTGGGTAGCACCAAACTGTTGCTCAAGATCAAGGTTTGGAACTACAGACTTCTCTAGAAGCAGAACTTAATAATAAGCATATTACATGAGTCAGGCAATGTTCTACAGAGATCAATAAAACTATCCAGAGGTGAAGTTACAATGAACTTTAAAAAAATAAAAAGAGTGGCAGGAGACCTTCTGGCTCCAATCATAAGAGGCAGACTTATCTTATTCATATTTTCAGCGATGTAACCTTACAGATGTCTTTGTTCCAAACATAGATAGCAAACCCAACGGTATTAGGAATCCTGCACCTGTGCTTTTTCTACTCTGGATGAAAAACAGCCGTTAAGACTCTTTTAGCCTCACATCGGAATATGGTGCATGATTTCGCCACCCACCTCTCACAACAGGAAATTTCCCAACTATTAGCTGTGCCCAGCAATCGGGGTGTTTTCTTTTTTTCCCTTATGAAAGCAACAAACCATAAAAACAGAAGTGCAAAGAAACAATTCATAGCATTTTTCAGGTTCCGCTAATTGCAACTCGTGTCCCTGGAATTTTTTTTTTTTAAAAAAGTGGGGTGGGGGGGTACTCAGTGTTAACACCGAGCGCCTTTACCAGCTGCTATGGAGGTCCACAGGCCAGGGACCTCTTGTGCTTTGGCAAAAAAAGCACATGGGAAGGAGATCAAGTTGCTTCCTCCGGAGCTCACAGATAGACGTTGAGAGTCTGCAAGATCATTTGCCTGCACAGTGGGCAGTTCCGTTGGTAGGCGGCCTGCTGCAGCAAGATCTCAGCGCATTCTTGGCACAGGCAAAGGTGCCGGCAGGGCAGTAAGAGGACTGTCTTGGTTTGATCCTGGCAAATAACACATCTCTTCCGTTCTTCTTGTTCTTTAAGAAGCCGCCACGGGTCGTTGTCTTCTTCCAAACCATTCAGTTGCTCTTTTTTTGCAGTTTTGGTCTGGGAGACACTTGGTCCTTCCTCCTGAGGCTGTTGTGGGGCTGTTCCCAGATCACTGTCCATTCTGGTCTGGTCCCTGCTGCCTCTTTGGCGGGGACGTGGGGTCCCAGTTGGCCCTTGTCTTCGTGGATACGGTTCTTCTAGAGCCAGTCTCTGTCCCACAGCAGTTCCCCCTGCCCTTTCTTGGGGAGCTTCAAGCACCAGCTGCGGTTCTCGTTCCCCCTGCTGGTTACCTGCCCAGACGTTCCTGTTCCAACTGAGCACCTCAAGACCCCAGCCTGCCAACCTACGCCAGGTCTGGGAGCTCAACAGCATCTCCAGGGACAAGAGCACGATGTGATAAAGGCGTTGCATGTCCCTGAGCAAGCGATGGTAGGAAGGCATCGTGTTCAAATAGCCGTCCACTTGGTTTGCCAGGGTCCAAGTCAGCTGAGGGTTCAGGACGAAGATGCTGGTGACAAGAATCGCAGAGAACAACACCATGCCGTACAGGTTGACAAAGAAGACGTTGATCAACAGCTTGCTCACTGAGGCCAGGAGATCAACGGCCAGCTGGCAGGGAGTCCACAGGAGAATGGCCGTAGCAATGGCACTGCTGGAGAGGCGAGCGAGAAAGGCAACCAGAAGGTCTGTGATCCTCAGAAAGGGGCCAACTATAGTGTCCCAGAGGGCCAGCCCCACACCAAAAAGGTTCTGAGTCCCAATGAGACAAATGTTGATTATGCTGTTAATGAAGTAAGCCACAAGGCTCATGGCTATGGCGCAGACCTCGCACATCTGTCTCAGAAGCGTCTGACCAGAGCCAATCAGGTTCCAGAAGCCTCGGTGCACAATTTCTTTGCTTCTCAAGCCCAGGTGGGTGAACAGGTGGCCCAGGACTTTCAAACTCTCCATGCTGGAGCAGAATCCCCTCAACAAGTTGAGGACAGCGTGCACGGAGGATAGCGTCAAGTAGTACAAGGCCTCCGCGATGCATAGCACGACAACCAGGATCCCGTTCCAGAACTGGCTCAGACAGGCCACTGTGGCATTGGGCAGGTTGTAAACGAAGGCGAGGAGCCAGATCAAGACGGAGAGGAAGCTGGAAACGAGGAAGAAGTTGATGTCCAGCAGGATTACCAGCAGATCCAACACCATCCCCATGCCGTTGATCACCAGGAACACTAGATCCATCGCGGGGCTCTCAGAAAGGATCGTCCACGGCCAAGGACCAGCTGAGAACCAACGGCACGGCAGCTTCGTAAAGGCAGCAGGAAAGAGAGGCGCGTGTGGGTTTTGCTCCCTAATTTTGTACCTTAAAAGGGGGGGAGGGAGTTAATGGGAATACTTTGGCAACCAAGTCCTAAAAAAGTCTTCGCTCGCTGGGCATCAAGGGGCAAGCAGGCCGGCCGGCCAGTCCGAATTTTGGGAGGTGGATAAGGCTCACTCAGGTGGACAATTCCTCTCCCCAAAGGGAAGCAGGCAAGCCCCCTCCAATTTTTTTTTTCCTTGGAGCAGATTCCTCGCCCCAAATTGACAGGGGGGGAGGGGGGAAGGGCTTGCAAATCACTAAGCCCCACCCATAGAAGACCCCCAACTGGGGGGGGATGCTTTTTCCTCCCTCTTCTCGCCTCCCACCCCGGGGTTGGATGTTGGGGGGGGTGTCTTCCTTGCTTAAAATATATTTGAATATAAGTTTTTCTTGTTTTCTGCCAATCCAGCCTTTTAATTTAGTTCAGGGACCCCTTTCAAAAAGGGGAGGGGGGGTTGCAGCTCATGCCCTGGGTCGAAAAACAAAAGGGGAGGGGGCCCTTCGAGGGAGGGGAGCAAGAAGGAGTCCCTAAAATACTGAGGGGGGAAGGCTTGCAAATCACTAAGCCCCACCCATAGAAGCCCCCAACTGGGGGATGCTTTCCTCCTCTTCTCGCCCCCACCCCGGGTTGGATGTTGGGGGGTCTTCCTTGCTTAAAATATATTTGAATATAAGTTTTCTTGTTTTCTGCCAATCCAGCCTTTTAATTTAGTTCAGGGACCCCTTTCAAAAGGGAGGGGGTTGCAGCTCATGCCCTGGGTCGAAAAACAAAGGGAGGGGCCCTTCGAGGGAGGGGAGCAAGAAGGAGTCCCTAAAATACTGAGGGGGGAAGGGGCCCTGGGGTGGGGAGGGAGGGGCGGAAATCCCTCCCCGAGGGGTGGCGTCCCCCGCAGGTCGTGGAGCGCGGAAGGCCCCCGCCTCGCCAAACGGGGGTGGGTTGGGGGCTGCCTCCTTGCCCGCCGCGAGGGGCGCAAGCGACCACCGCCCCCCTTCAAGCGCCTCGGCCGCCTCCCCGCCAAGCGCTCGCCTCCCTTCAGCTGGGCGCCGCCATCTTGGGGGCGGGAGCCTCGTCGGCCAATCAGCGGGGGCGAACCCTCGGGACGTTGAGTTTCCCTCTCGTCATTGGCCGCCGGCGGCTGTTGTTTTCGCTCTTCCCGCGCCGCGATTGGTCCGTTTTGAAAGTCGCCTTCGGGCGGTTGACGTCGCTCCGAGGGAGGAGGGAGGGTGAGGGGCGTGGCTTCTCCAGAGGCGAACGGCGGGAACGAGGAAGTCACGGGATTCGAGGGAAGGGGCGTGCCTCAGCTTTTCCCCGCCTCCGAGGGGGCGGAGTCTTAGTAGTAGTTGTTTTTTTGCATCTTTGGGAGTCCTAGAAATAATGGCTTGAAATAAATGAATTTGAAATGTGGTGCTCGTTGCAAATCCGTTATTTACCTAGTGACGTTTTATTTCTTCAGCCATTAGGTCTTCTTTAATCTAACATCGCTTTTAATTTATTTATTTTTTTTAAAAAAAAGTAGGGTATTTTTTTGGTGTGTTTTGAAAAAAAAAAAGGCATGAATTTAAAAAAAAACGTGGGAAGGGGTTTTTTGGTTTTTTTTGCAAAAGTGAAGGCATCTATTTTAGCAAAAATTATTTCGGATTTCAGGCTGTTCACTTCTCCAGCTGAGGGAAAGCTCCAGCAATGTTAAACTCGAATTCTTGCCTGAGTCCTGCAAATTTAAAGCAGCCTTTTTTAAATATATATATATATATATTATTTATTATTTTCTGGTTTCCCTTCCCATGGTCTGATTTTTTTGCTCTTTAATATCTCACCTTTGCAAGTTTGCAAGACCGATACCTGAATTTAATTGATGCAAGACAAAGCCTCGCCCTTCTTAAAAATTCATATTGCACCTGTGAAGAAAAACTGGATTTTTTCCCCCCCCAAAAATAACCTCTCCAAACCTTAGCATAGTCCACCTTGGCTTCAGCTTTACAGCAAGGAAGGGAGGGGGGGAATCAATGGAAAAGGTGTAATTAACCCAGTTTTCCTGTTTGCAGAAAACATTTGGGTTTGTTTGCCATCTACTGGACGAGGTGCCAAAAGTCTGACCTTGAGTTCGTGCTCTGTGACCTCAAGGACCAGAATGAAAAAACAGACCGATGTTCAAACATTTGGAGCTGCGTATGAAAAGAGACGCGGTGGCTCAGGGGCTAGGACGTTGAGCTTGTCGATCGAAAGGTCAGCAGCTCAGCGGTTCGAATCCCTAGTACTGCCGTGTAACGGGGTGAGCTCCTGTTCCTTGTCCCAGTTTCTGCCAACCTAGCAGTTTCGAAAGCATGTAAAAATGCAAGTAGAAAAAATAGGGACCACCTTTGGTGGGAAGGTAACAGCGTTCCGTGCGCCTTTGGTGTTGAGTCATGCCGGCCACATGACCACGGAAACGTCTTCGGACAGTGCTGGCTCTTCGGCTTTGAAACAGAGATGAGCACCACCCCCTAGAGTTGGCAACGACTAACACATATGTGTGAAGGGAACCTTTACCTTTACCTTATGAAAAGCTGCAGCCTTCTGATTGGACAGGCAGAAGAGGGCCTTTCCCTGCCATCTCCTGTTTGCAACTCTTGTTTACTCCTCATCATTTTCTTCCAATTATTCAACCTCTTGAGGTAGATCTCTACATTCCGTCGATCCAGTGCTCATGATCCTCCAGCTCTTCCAGACAGGAAGCTAGAAATCCTCCAAAATCTGGCTTCTTGGATGGCTTTTACAACGCGGGAATCGTCTTTTCAGTGGAATGTAGAAGATCTCTTATCCAATTGAATCCTATTTGCTTATTTCTGTTTTTTGACTTGAGCTTTGTGCGCTGTCAGCTTTCAAAGTCTGAAGAATTGCGCTCATAGAAAGACCGACGCTTCTTTCAAAACCAGGAAGAGAACTAATCTGAACCCTTGAGTAAAAGAGAGTTTGATCCAGGGGTGAAATCCAGCAGGTTCTGACAGGTTCTGGAGAACCGGTAGCGGAAATTTTGAGTAGTTTAGAGAACTGGCAAATACCACCTCTGGCTGGCCCCAGAGTGGGGTGGGAATGGAGATTTTGCAATATCTTTTCCCCAGGAGTTGGGGAGGGAATGGAGATTTTGCAGTATCCTTTCCCCAGGAGTGGGGAGGGAATGGGGATTTTGCAGTATCCTTTCCCCAGGAGTGGGGAGGGAATGGGGATTTTGCAGTATCCTTCCCCTGCCACGCCCACCAAGCTACGCCCATCACGCCCACTGCCACGGAAACGGTAATAAAAAAATTGGATTTCACCACTGGTTTGATATCCCTGACTTAGGACCATTTGTTTAACAACGGTTCAAAGTTATGACAGCGCTGAAATAAGTGACAGGATCAGTCCTTAACAGTTGTGATCAGCAGAGCGTTTCAATGGTCGCTTGATCAAAATTCAAACAATAAGCAACCAGCGTGTATTTAAGACGGTGTGGCAGCAATGATAGAGAAGATGAGAGAAGGCCAATTCCGCTGGTATGGACATGTCCAGAGAGCACCACCTACCACTGTGGCCAAAACTGCCTACCAACTGGAAGTCAATGGCCGGCAACCTCACGGGTGTCCGAAACAGAGATGGCAAGACCCCATTAACAAAGATATGTGCAAGCTGTGAGCCTGCATCCTGGAGAAACAGCTGACCACGCAAGGCGGCATTCTGTGACCCGAAAAGCGGACCCTGCACCTGCGGGAATACTCTAGGAAGAAGAAGAAGAAGTATTTGTGACGGTTAAACATCTCTGAGTGATGTGATCTGACCAAAAAAACAGGCATGTGCATGCTGGGTAGCTGAACTTCAGGTTTCCAGTGCTCCAGCTCACACAAAGACCAGCTGGCCGGCATGCATGCGCGTGCTGGAAACATGAAAACCAGCTGGCCGGCGTGCACATGCGTATCAGCCAGCTGGTCTTTGGGGCTCCAGTGCACACACATGCATGCGCCTTCCAGTTTGGGCACTTGGTGACGAAAAGATTTGCCATCACTGTACTAGCAGGTGGGAATAACTTAAGTCTGCAAGAGAAAGCAAGCATTGTACATGCCAACTTATCCGGAGAAAGAAATCTGTTCAGTGGTGAAATCCAATTTTTTTTACTACCGGTTCTGTGGGCGTGGCTTGGTGGGCGTGGCAGGGGAAGGATACTGCAAAATCTCCATTCCCACTCTACTCCAGGGGAAGGATACTGCAAAATCCTTGAGTGGCTCAGACTGCTAAGACAGTCTGTTATTAACAGCAGCTGCTTGCAATTACTGCAGGTTCAAGTCCCACCAGGCCCAAGGTTGACTCAGCCTTCCATCCTTTATAAAGTAGGTAAAATGAGGACCCAGATTGTTGGGGGCAATAAGTTGACTTTGTATATAAATATACAAATAGGATGAAGACTGTTGCTTAACGTAGTGTAAGCCGCCCTGAGTCTTCGGAGAAGGGCGGGATATAAATGCAAATTAAAGAAAAAATAAAGAAAAAAATCTCCATTCCCATCCACTCTGGGGCCAGCCAGAGGTGGTATTTGCCAATTCTCCGAACTGCTCAAAATTTCCGCTACCGGTTCTCCAAACTGCTCAAAATTTCTGCTACCGGTTCCCCAGAACCTGTCAGAACCTGCTGGATTTCACCCCTGAATCTGTTCCATCTCTTCATTCTTAAAACCCTCAACAGCAAACTTTAAATCTGCAAGACAGGAGAAATTGTCTGCTGCATACAATGTTGGCGGGGGGGGAGGGGAAATTAGAAGACCAAATAGCCTTCTGTTTAATAATTCATGTTTCAGCATCCGACAGCAATATATTTGAATAATATTCTTTGTGTTAGCATTGTGTACCCTTAAGCTAATTATAGTACACTTATCAACAAAAACATCCTCTCTTAAGAAAAAGGAATTTAAGAAGGGAAGCTGTTTTGTGACTAGTATCTTATTTCCCTGAAGGCAACCAGGTGTCTCCTAGCCATAATACTGAAGGACACATTGCCTCTAAATGTAGAATGCTACTTAGGAAATGTATGCACCAGCCAACAGGCAAGAACTCTCACTGGAAAATGTCTTTATCAGTGCATTTGTGTGACCTAAACACCTCCTCACCAGCAATCAACACCCAACTGAGATGAGATTACTGCCAAGATTAACACTAGGCCAACTACCAAGATGCAAATAACACTAAGTCTACTCCCACCAACACTGGCAGAGCAAGCCACTAGTATCTAAAATGAGAGCAAATCCTACTCCCTTCTAGCACTGATGATGTTACTTAGTTGGGTCATGAACATCCGTAGGAAAACAACCAAGCTCAGAAAGCACCAAGGACCAGCCCTCCTTCTCCTCCATCTTCTCCTCTTCTTCCTCCTCCTCCATATCCTTCTCCTCCTCCTTACTGCAAACCTCATTCCCTTCTAGTACTGATGATGCTACCTAGTTGGGTCATGAACATCTCTAAGAAAACAATCAAGCTCAGAAAGTACCAAGGACCCCACAGTAGTCTTCCTTCTTCTCCATCTTCTCCTCCTCTTCTTCCTCCTCCTCCTCCTTTCTGCAAACCTCATTCCCTTCTAGCACTGATGATGCTACCTAGTTGAGTCATGAACATCTGTAAGAAAACAACCAAGGGCTCAGAGAGCACCAAGGGCCCCAAAGTTTAACCCTGAGCTACAAACATCCTCTTCTATCAGCATTTTTGTGAGCTACTTCGGTCTCCATAAATTGTGAGATGATGTCGTGTCCCACTCCTCCGCTGACGGCCGGGTCGGGGAAGTCCGTATCAGGCGTGCCTCTGCAGCTCTGCCAAAGTCCTATCAGAGTTCTCAAGGCAGGCAGGAGACCAGGAATTGACTTCAGCAATCCAAGTTAGACTTTGCCTGACTCAGAGAATGCCAGAAAGCAGATCCCTTTATATAGGCCATGGGGTGTGGCTCTATGACTCAGCACTTATCCAGGCCTGCCCCTCCCTTCCTTTTGCTGACGTCGCCTCTCCATTCTCCGGAAGCGTGGGTCTATCCATTGCATTGTTTCGTCTCCAGCTGTTGGTAATCTCAGCTCGTGGCTGGCTTCAGGCGCACATGCTATCGGAGGGAGGTTTGTTTGTTCGGCCTGTCCGGGCATGGTGCCAGGGCTGGGGGCTGGAGGCATGCCAGGACATTCTTCAGCACTATCAGCGTCTGGCAGGAGATAAGAGGGGCCCGGCTGCGGCGGGGGGAGCGGCGAGACACAACAGATGCAGTTCCTTACTCTTAACAGGAACCATTCCATTCATTGTTTTCACAAGGAATTGAATAGAAGGTAGCCTACATCATGCCATTCAATTCCAGGGTTCCATGGGAACATTTCTTGAGAATACAGTTTTTGCTTAATGACTGTGTCGCTGGCCCCAGCTGCCATTGCTAAACGTCATACAGGTAGTTCTTGACTTACAAGCATTTGCTTACTGACTATTCAAAGTCTCAATGGCATTTAAAAAAAAAAGTGACTTACAACCAGTCGTGTGATCAAAATTTAGGCTCTTGGCCATTGATATGCATTTATGACCATTGCAGGATCCTGGGGTTGCGTGAATGCCATTTGCAATTTTCCTAGCTGGCTAAGTCAACGAGGGCAGTTGGATTCATGTAACAGCTGTGCGATTCACTTAACATCTGCAGCGATTCGCTGGGCAAAAAAAAGGTTGTAAATTCAAGTATGGCTCACTTAACAGCTGCCAAGTTGTTGTAAATTGACGGCTACCTCTATTTATGAAGATAACTAACCTATTCATGGAGATTTGGAAACCTGAACCGGAATTAGAAACCAGCAAAAATATCATCTGGTTCCCTCTCTTGTCTTAACTTCTTTGTTTTCTCATGCTCTGAGAGGTCACCTCTTCAGAGGTGGGCGGTTCATGAATTAACAGCCCGTTCACCAGCACTTAAAAAGTGAGTACACGACTTCCGTGCATGCATGGGGCCTTCTGCACATGCGCGTTGCTCTCGTGCGTGGCTTGCACGCATGCACACAGCTTAAAAAATGCAGCTAAATAGAACGGCATAGCGCTGGGATCCCAACAAACGGTTCACCCGAACTGGTCTGAACTGGCTGAATCCCCACCCCTGCACCTCTTCCATCTAAAACTCAAATCTTGACTGGCTACTCCGACTCTTAAAATCAACTTTCAGAGCAATCTCCGACACGCAGGAAAAATGCTAAATAATGGAGCCGACAGCAAGAGCATTCCGCACTGAAAGCAGGGCATCTCCGAGGAGTATTTTAACGTCTTACCTGGCAGTAGAAAGCAAGCAAGCCAGAGACATGATGAACTATTTGTAAGAAATTAAAAATAGATTGTTTCAAAATAACTCTGACACGATGACTGCTTTATGATGTATATATACACCGTCCGGACACGGGATTGTTTTCTGGAAGAGTCATGTTTAGAACTAAAATTTTACTCCTTTTCTCAACGGGCAGGAAATGTTTGCATTTCTTCGGAAAATAATTTACAATAAGCGTCATGCCATGTATGCCATGAAATAAAATATCTCTTCTAGAAAGTCCCTCTTTCTGTTGATCTGTTGCTAAGCATCATGCTATGTTGCTTTGACGGTCAGATTTCTCTTCAATTCCTCTGGCCTTTGTAGAACGTACAAATCATCATTTGTTCAGGAAATTCATATATACAAATATTTGATCATCGGCAATAAAATACAGGCTTCTTCCCCCTCCCCCGCCTCCTGATCTGTACTCCTTTTGCAGAAACATTAATTTTTATATTGGCTGAAAAACGTGGAAAAACTCTCTGCTTGGGATAGCGAAACTGGAAGACAAATATTTTAAACAAAGGATGCAAAGTGAATCATTATTTATTCCAAGGTTACAGAAAAAAAAAATATCTTGGTTTTCTCTCACCCTGTAGCGATATTTCTCAACTTTGGCAGCTTGTAGACGTGTGGATTTCAACTCCCAGAATTCCCCAGCGAAACACTGCTGTAATACAACATTTGTTTTCTTCTCGATAATGTCCATAATAAATCGCTGTTCCCTTCGACTTGTCATTTCCTATGCCCACCGCCCTTGTTCTTGTTTGTATTTTTCCGTTTTGCAAAGCCGGATGTTGTTTGCACAGGTGCCCTTGCTTCCAGTATCTTTACTCCTGGGAAGAGGAGCAGTTAAATTGATTCAAAAGAATTGCATCTTATTTAAAGCCCGTTGCTTGAGCCTTTAAAGTGGGAGCTGCCGTATTTGCTTTCTAAACTGGCTTCAGGAAACCATTTGAGCCAGAGATTAAAGAAGCTGCTGGACAGAGAGATAAAAGATTGTGGCCTTAGTAATCATGTAAGGAGGCTTTGTTGAGGTTTTCCAATGGGTGGCTAACCGATTTTATGGACTGATCGATTGGTTTATGTGTACAGAATTTCTAGGCTGCTCCACTGCTAATGCAGTTTTATCACTTAGATTGTATGCAGGGAGCTTCATCTGCTCAGTTTAGGGGAAAGGTAGGAAATTCCTTAAAATTGAGTTTTAATGCTTTTTTTTTTTAGAGTTTTCATGGTTTTTTACCATTTTTGTTGTTTTATAATATATATAATATATAACAACAGAGTTGGAAGGGACCTTGGAGGCCTTCTAGTCCAACCCCCTGCCCAGGCAGGAAACCCTACACCTTCTCAGTCAGATGGTTATCCAACATTTTCTTAAAAATTTCCAGTGTTAAGATGTTTTAAAATGTTTTTACAATTTTAACTGCAATATATGTTTCTGAATTGTGAACCCCCAGAGTTGATAGCTACAGAAATCAAACAAACAAACAAACTTTTAAAACAAGGTGTATAGTCCTTGCTTAGCGACTGCCTCATACAGCAACCATTTGCAGTTCTAATGGTGATGATCTTATGACCAATCGTCCTATTTGTGACCTTCCCAGGTCTGTAAAACAAAGGAGAGGTGGAATAAGATCCTAAGCACAGTCGAGGTTTCGTTTAGTGACTGCTTCGTTTAACATCTGATTAGCCGGTCCCATTTGTGGTTACTAAACGAGTACTACCTGTATATCCATGAAGCTATAAACTGACTCATGTGGATATAATAAGGTGAACTGGAACAGAAAGCAGCAAAAAGATCAGACGTCTGGTTCTCCCAATATAACACTTAGATTTGACTTGCAAATCAGGAGAGGCAATTGCCTGAGTTATCGAAAATGGCTTCAAGGCAGACGTGTAGCCGAGCGAGGCCTCAGAATAACTCTAGGGCAGACTTTGTGCAAATTGGATTAAGTACTATTTTCATTAAAAAGTCAGCCTCTGTGTTATGGTGGCAAATTAAACTGTGAGGAAGATCAGGTAGGAACAGAGTGAGCCGCGACAGACCAAGGCTTACAGAGATACATTAACAAGGGTGCAATTGCTGAGCTCCAGAATCTGCTAAGATGGAGGCCAACGGGATTTTTAAAACTTCATCAAGCTCAGTGCAGGTACTCCCGCAACCATTTTATTTCATTTTCAACTTCTCTGCCTTGTGAAGCACCTCTCTGTTTCCGCGTGTCATATGTCAAGATGCTGTAGAGCCGTGTTTCTCAATCTCGGAAGCTTTTAAGAGGCATGGACTTCAACTTCCAAAATTCTGAGAGTTGAAGTCCACTCAGAGTTGCTGAGTTTGGGAAACATCGGTTAGCTTCCAATGGATGGAAACCAATCAAGGCGAGAAGCAACCTAGAAATAAGGAGAAATTTCCTGACAGTGAGAACAATTAATCAACAGAACAGCTTGCCTGCAGAAGTTCTGGGTGCTCCATCACTGGAGATTTTCAAGAAGAGATTGGACAACCATTTGTCTGGGATGGTATAAGGTTTCCTGCTTGAGCAGAGGTGTCGTGTCCCACTCCTCCGCTGACGGCCAGGTCAGGGAAATCCGAATCAGGTGTGCCTCTGCAGCAGTCCTAGCAAAGTCCTAGCAAAGTTCTCAAGGCAGGCAGGAGACCAGAAAGTGATTTCACCAAGATAAGGTAGACTTTGCCTGACTCAGAGAATGCCAGAAAGCAGATCCTTTATATAGGCCATGGGGTGTGGCTCCATGACTCAGCACTTATCCCAGCCTGCCCCTCCCTTCCTTCTGTTGACGCCGCTTATCAATTCTCCTGAAGCGAGGGTCACTCCAGTCTGCAGCTGTTGGTAATTGACCTTCCTCAGGCTCACATGCTGTGGGGGAGGGGGAGGGATCTAGTTGCTCCGTTTGCCTGGGCATGGAGCCAGGGCTGGGGGCTGGAGGTGCTTCTTCTTCCTCAGCCTGTCTGGGCATGGAGCCAGGGCTGGGGCCAGGAGGCATGCTAGGACATTCCTCAGTGTTCGGAAGCAGATAAGAAGGCCCCGGCTGCGGGGAAAGCAGACGAGGCACAACAAGAGGGTTGAACTAAATTAGAACTCCAAGCAGTGGTGGGTTGCTCCCGGTTCTGTCCGGCTCTATAGAACTGGTAGTAAAACCAGTGGGAGGCTCCACTCACCTGCCACGACGTCATCATGGGTCACCTGTGCATGTGCAGAAAGTCCTGTGCATGTGCACGCGTGCGCTCCCGCTGCAAACCGGTAGTAAAGGTAAGTAGAACCCACCCCTGACTCCAAGGTCTCTTCCAACTCTGCTATTCTGTCAACCCATTTGTCTGGGATGGTTACAGTAAAACAGATGAGCAGTAAAGCACATGGTGACTGTACTCTTTCCTTGCTCTGTGGTGCTATATATAAACAGAATTTCTAACACCTTGTTACCATGCTAACCCAACCCACACTTTCTCCTCCACAATAGCCACATAGAGTTGCTTTCCTATTGTGCTCCAAAGGGGCCAGTCAAGGTTTTTTTTTAAAAAAAACAAAACAGTAGGGAAGAACAAAGAAAAGGATGTTGGTTACCTGGAGCACATCCTGGTCTGCTGCAGGAACATGAGACACTTACCAAGTGCTGCGTAGCAACATAAAAATCCTTCTTGCAAATGGAAAAGAAGAAACTAGCAGATTAAGGGAAAAAAACAGTCGGAGCTTGTTTCATACGGTTGTGCCTCTCCAGTCGATTTTCTGTCCACACTTCTGTGCACCTCATTTGATAAGGCCCCACGAAGGTCCCTTTGATAAGGGCCCACTTAAGACTGATTTGAAGATCAAGATCCTGTCGTGTCCCACTCGTCCTCTGACGGCCGGGTCAGGGAAGTCTGTATCAAACGTGCCTCTGCAGCTCCGCCAAAGTCCTATCAGAGTCCTCAAGGCAGGCAGGAATCCAAGGTGTGACTTCAGCAATCCAGATTAGACTTTGCCTGACTCAGAGAATGCCAGAAAGCAGATCTTTTATATAGGCCATGGGGTGTGGCTCCATGACTCAGCACTTATCCAGGCCTGCCCCTCCCTTCCTTTTGCTGACGTCGCCTCTCCATTCTCTGGAAGCAAGGATCTGTCCACTGCATCATTTCGTCCCCAGCTGCCGGTAATCCCAGCTCGTGGCTGGCTTCAGGCACACTTGCTATCGGAGGGAGGTTTGTTTGCTCAGTTTCTCCGAGCATGGTGCCAGGACTGGGGGCTGGAGGCATGCCAGGACATTCTCCTGTACTATCAGTGTCTGGCAGGAGATGAGAGGGGCCCAGCTGCGGAGAGGGGGGTGAGCGAGGCACAACAGATCCTGGACATATTCCTTGGCCTTTGGGCTAAGATCAAGGGTGGTTCCCTAAGATTTCATCTACTCAGGGTTCAATTCTTCGGTGGCGGTTCCAAAACTCATTTTTGGCGAGAAAATGGGCAGCCTCAGGGTTTCTCCAGGTCAAGATCCCACCTGGATAAATTACAAGTTGAACGTAGGAATTTTCCAATCTCTATATGGTCTATATCAGCGGTGGCGAACCTATGGTGGAACGCTGAGCCCTCTCTATAAGCACATGAGCTGTTGCCCCAGCTCAGGTCCGCTGTGCATGTGTGCATGCCTCCCACCGGCCAGCTGGTCTTCGGGGCTCTGCCATGCATGCGGGGTCGCAGGGCGCATGCCGGGGCCACGTGCATGTGCGGGCGGGCAGGGCAAATGTGCGGGCGGGCAGGGCAAATGTGCGGGCGGGCAGGGCAAATGTGAGGGGTGCATGCAGATGTGCAAGGCATATGAGCGGGGCATGGGGTGCATGGAGGGGCCAATGCACAGGGGCCAGGGCACATGTGCATGTATGGGGTGAGGGGCATGCAGGGGCACATGTTTGGGAGGGTGGGGCACATGCAGGGAGTGCATAGGCATGCATGGGTGGGCACATACGCGACGGCCACACACACACATTGCATTTTGGGGGTTCGCGCATGCATACTTTGGGTACTCAGTCCGGAAAAGTTTAGCCACCACTGTTCTACATCTTGTAGGCTATTTATGTTCTATAAAAACTAGGGTATTTTTTTTTTTTAATTTGCATTTATATCCCACCCTTCTCCGGAGACTCAGGGCGGCTTACACTATGTTAGCAATAGTCTTCATCCTATTTGTATATTTATGTACAAAGTCAACTTATTGCCCCCAACAATCTGGGTCCTCATTTTACCTACCTTATAAAGGATGGAAGGCTGAGTCAACCTTGGGCCTGGTGGGACTAGAACCTGCAGTAATTGCAGGCAGCTGTGTTAATAACAGACTGTCTTACCAGTCTGAGCCACAGAGGCCCCTATTATTATTATTATTATTATTATTATTATTATTATTATTATTATTATTATTATTATTATTATTATTGCAGATGGGAGACGTTTGGCTTTTGTTTTTCTCTGGTTTGCCACAATATGGGTGGTCAAACTGATGGAGACTTCTGGAGATCCACATGCATTAAATCTCCCTGGTATTTCTCCTTCATTCCCGCCTCTCTTTTTTCACTCCCTTCTGCCCACTCACGGACCAAGCATTCCTTCCAGAGGGAAAACTGTAGCTTGTCTTCCTTTGAATCGCCTGGTGTTTTTTTCTCCCGGCGGAAACCCGCTTAGGAAAGCTTCAAACTTTTGGTCTGAAATGATGAAGAAACCCTAACAGCTTCATCTTATTATTATTATAATGGTTTACGTCAAGTGCCTGATCTTCGGACTTTTCGCCGTGAGCTGAAAACGCACCTATTTATTCAAGCAGGACTGGCTTAAAAGTTTTATTAAATTTTTAACTGGGGCTATTTATGAATTTTAGGGTTTTAAATTGTTTTAAATTTCGGCCATTTCTGTAATATGCTCGGTTTTAGTTTTGTTTTAATGTGTATATTGTGGGTTTTTTACTATTTGGCTGTACACCGCCCTGAGTCCTTCGGGAGAAGGGCGGTATAAAAATCTAATAAAATAAATAAATAAATAAATTATTATTATTTTTACTAGGGGAGAACCCAATTGTGTAGCTGGCTTTGGGGAGTTTTACCCCGGGATAAAAGAAGATTTTATCTCGCAGCTGAAGAGCATTTAACGGTGAAAGGAGAAAAACGGTTGCGGCTCTTGAAATATTGATATATTTATCTTTCCTCAGGGTAGCGTCTTCGTGATTTTATATGCCCGACCTCGATCCCTGTACTGATACCTGGGGCCAGTCTAGAGTTACCAAAAACATACCAAAACACACACACACACACACACAAAAACACCCCTCCATCCGCCTCCACTGCTAATATTTCTTTTAACAGGAATATAAATCGTTGGGGTGAATTTATCTTTCCGCACATCACTTTCTTTCTGACTTTAGGTCCCTCCTTTGCTGGATTTCTGTTTAGTGGCATTCTCTGGCAGGAAGGTCAATTATTTTTCATCCAGTTTCTTCCAGCACCTCCCTCTCTCCCTCCCAACCCCACACCACCCCAACACACACACACACACACCCTGTGAGGTTGCTGGAAATGCTTTCGGCATTTATGGTAATGTTTGACATTGTCTTCTTTCCCCCCACCCCCACCCCCCCCCCCCCGCTCTCCTAGGCCACCCTCTCGTTCATTCACCGTTTTATTTGGAGGAAGCACGTAAGAGGCATCTAAGGACATACCTTGATTTGCTGATGGCGTTCTTGGCTCGGGGCCTCCGCTCCTGCCTTTAAAGCAAATCCCTACTTTGATTGTTCTCTGGGGAGACAAGGTCTCGGGGTGCCTCGATGGTTCTCCCTTATTGCACCCCTACAAACAGCTTCCTTGGGCTTCACTTCCAAACTAGGAGGATTCGACAGCATTCGGCTGGCTGTAATTTCTTTTCCTCTGTCCCCAGGCTAGGCATAAATCCTGATATGCCAAGAAGTTCTCTCCCTCCCTCCCCCTCTTTCTCTCCCTCTCTCTCCCTCCCTCCCCCTCCCCTCTCCCTCCTCTCCCTCTCTCCCCACCGCCCCTCCCTCCCCTCCTTCTCTCTCTCTCTCTCTCCCTCCTCCTCCCTCCCTCCCTCTCTCCCTCCCTCCTTCTCTCTCTCCTCGACCCCTCCCTCCCTTCTTCTCTCTCTCTCTCTCTCTTCCTGCCTTCCCTCCTCTCTCCTCTCCTCTCCCTCCCTCCTTCTCTCTCTCCCTCTCCCTCCTCCTTCTCTTTCTCCTCTCTCTCTCCTCCCTCCCCCTTTGTCCCTCCCCCTCCTCCTTCTCTCTCTCCCTCCCTCCTCCCCCCTCTCTCTCCCCTCCCCATTGCAGCAGGGTCTCTGAGTCAGATCAAAGCCTCTGACACTTTCCTCTTTCACTGGGTGATCTCACACATTGGCAGTGCTTTTTTTTTTCCTCTGGAAAAATGTGACCAACAAAACAAAGAAGGTAGAACGTAGAGTAATAGGGTTGGGAGAGACCTTGAAGGTCTTCTAATCCAACCAACCAACCAACCAAGAAAAGGGGCCTCAACTTCTTTTCCAAAGCACCAGAAGGCAAGGCAAGAAAAAAACGGATGGAAACTAATCAAGAAGAGACTAAGGAGAAACTTCCTAACAGTGAGGACAATTAACCAGTGGAACAGCTTGCCACCAGAAGTTGTGGGTGCTCCATCACTGGAGGCTTTTAAGAAGAGACTGGACAGCCATTTGTCTGAAATGAAATAGGCTCTCCAGTTTGAGCAGGGGGTTGGACTAGAAGGTGTGTAAGGTCCCTCCCAGCTCTATTCTGATTGATTCTGGTTGGTTGGTTGGCTGGTTGGTTGGTTGGCTGGTTGGCTGGTTGATTAATTGAATCCCCTGCTCAAGCAGGAGATCCTATACCATTCCAAACTTTCTTTGGCCTTGATGGGATGGATATATGTAATCATAGAAAGAATAACAGAACAGAATAATAGAGTTGGAATGAACCCCCGAGATCCTCCAGTCCACCCCCCAATCAAGTAGGAAGCCCTACTCAATTTCAAGCAAATGGCAGTCCAGTCTCTTCTTGAAAGCCTCCAGTGATGAATCTCCCACAATTTCCAAAGGCAACTTCTGTTCCATGGGTTGATTGTTCTCACTGTCAGAAAATTTCTCCTTATTTCTAGGTTGAATCTCTCCTTGATCCATTAAATCAACTATAGGTAAAGATAAAGGTTCCCCTCGTACATATGTTGTTCCTGACTCTAGGAGGCAGTGCTCATCTCCATTTCAAAGCCGAAGAGCGAGCCCTGTCCAAAGACATCTCCATGGTCATGTGGCCGGCATGACTCAATGCCAAAGGCTCATGGAAAGCTGTTACCTTCCCACCAAAGGTGGTCCCTATTTTTCTACTTGCATTTTTTACATGCTTTCGAACTGCTAGGTTGGCAGAAGCTGGGACAAGTAACGGGAGCTCACCTCGTTATGCGGCACTCGGGATTTGAACCGCCGAACTGCCAACCTTTCGATCGACAAGCTCAACATCCTAGCCCCTGAGCCACCGGGTCCCTTGTGATCAAGCAGAATCAAGTAGAATCAAATCAAGTATAGATGAGCCATATTTTAAATCTTCTTCTACCCAAGAGCATCGCCTCCTGACTCCGATGCCTCCAAGGTGATTCTCCATTATTTCTGATTTTTTTTTTCCTCCCCTCCCCCTAAAGTTAACCGGACTTCTCAGTTCAATCGCCTTATCGTCTTTTTTTGCAAAGGAACAGCTCTCACCTTCTTAACCTCATTTCTGCTCATTTTCATGCAGGCGGAGCCCCGGAGGAGAACGGCTCTGGCTGCTGATGCCATGACTCGCCAGAATTCCAAGCAGACAGCAGAAGCCGGGAAATTAAATGACCCAGCTGGCAACATTTGCAGCCTCCTCCAGCCCAGAGAAAGTGAGATGATACAGGACAACCCCTTCCCCACCAAATGCTCTCCTCGCTGGTCACAAAGTGCAATATTTATGGGCGCTAAGAGGCCACTCAGCAGTTCTGAAGTCTGCAAGGCAGCATCCTCAAAGCTACTGAATGGCAGATAGTCAATACCCCAGGACCATCGCAAAGCACTCAGCTGCCCAAAAGCAAAACAAGGCCAACCGTGTTGACAAACACGGCATCGTTTTTTCCACTGCCTCCAGCTGGAAGGCTAGCGCATGAGGTTCAAAGCAAGCTGCGAGGCACCCAATTCCCTCCACCGGAGCTTTCTTGCTTGTTTTCTGAGGCAATTTAATTAATTGTGGGACCCAAACTGCCCTGCCAATAACTGAACATCATGATTTAGTGTCTTTGCCTTCAATAAGGCCAAGTTGTAAAGATATAGAGAGGAATTTCTACAGAGGAATTATTGAGTCTGTCATTTGCACCTCTATAACTGTCTGGTTCGGTTCTGCAACCCAACAAGAAAGACACAGACTTCAGAGGATAATTAGAACTGCAGAAAAAATAATTGCTACCAACCTGCCTTCCATTGAGGACCTGTATACTGCACGAATCAAGAAGAGGGCCGTGAAATTATTTACAGATCCCTCGCATCCTGGACATAAACTGTTTCAACTCCTACCCTCAAAACGACGCTATAGAGCACTGCACAACAGAACAACTAGACACAAGAACAGTTTTTTCCCGAAGGCCATCACTCTGCTAAACAAATAATTCCCTCAACACTGTCAAACTATTTACTGAATCTGCACTACTATTAATCTTCTCATCGTTCCCATCACCAATCTCTTTCCACTTATGACTGTATGACTGTAACTTTGTTGCTGGCAATCCTTATAATTTATATTGATATACTGACCATCAATTGTGTTGTAAATGTTGTACCTTGATGAAGGTATCTTTTCTTTTATGCACACTGAGAGCATATGCACCAAGACAAATTCCTTGTGTGTCTAATCACACTTGGCCAATAAAAAAAAATTCTATTAAATTCTATAAATTCTATTATCTAGTGATGCGTTTTCCTGATGCAAAGTCATTTTTTTCTTTTCTTCCTAGCACCGAGGAAATGGCTCAATTATTCCAGGCCCTTCATTCACTGCAGTTCTGAGGGTTGTGTAGACCAGGGGTTGATTCACCCTCATAGTTTGAAAGTTCTTCTAAGATTTGGTCTACTCAAGACTGTGTCGAAGATCATCTCAAGGGTGTTAAAGAAACTGCTTTTCTGATCCATTATTTCTGTGTGGCAAGTGAAGTTGTAATATAACAGCTTCAGTTGACCTACTGCTTGAGTTCCCTCATGAAGACCCATCACCAGGACAAAGATATTTCTAAGCTGCAGGGGACCAAGAATTTAGTCCTCATCAGAGTATCTGGTCTGTGATTGTGAGCTCTTTGCCACAAAAGAGAACTGTGTTAAGGAGGGTTTGACTTCTGGCTCCAGCTCAGATCAACGGCTCAAGGATTCTGGTTGACTCTTCAGGGTCCTGGAGTGGTTCCAGAAGAATCTATGGGAATGGGATGTGTGGGTGTCAGAAGAATGGGGGAAAGGAGCTAGAAGAAAAAGCCAGAGGCTAAAACTTACAATGAGCCCCAGCGGATGACAAATTATTCCTCGCAGGAAATGAAAGCTTTGTTCAATATTGTATACAAAAAAAGCATTTCCCTCTATGGACTTCCCAAAGGATGTGAGTAATGATCTCAGTTGCTCATGTTTTGGAGCATGACTTACAGGAGAGCCCTCATGCCAGTGTGGTTCTGACGGGGCAATTCAGGGAGGCATTGACTCCCTCCCAACACATACAAGTACCAGCCTTGGGAAGAATGGAGAAGGTAGATCGGGAATGGGGAGGGGCAAGGTCTATGTCCCATCAGTGAGACAATTGTCCTACTCATGGAACTCATGTTGTGTGCATCAACTCATCCTCTTGGCGTGATCTTCTTTCTAGACTCGGTCTTGTATTCTGAATTGTTCACACAAAGCCGCAGCTCCCATTGTGCTTCAGAATGGACAACATTGTTGGTTTCATTTTGCTGAAAAACATCTCTCTATTTAAACAGCCACAAGCAAGCCAGGGGGTTTTGAATCTCCATAAAAAGCATACTGTGTGCTTCAGGTGCATCTATACTCACGACCAGGTGCATCTAGATCTTTTTGACCGTATATCACCGATACCCCTCAGCAGTTGTAGGAACAACATTGTCCATCCCATTCCACGTCTTTGCTTTGCTACAAAAACTAGCAAAGGAATAACTAGGAGTTTAGGAACTCCTAATTGGAAAAGAGTTTGGTAGAAGCACATGGATCAGGGGTGAAATGCTCCAGTTCAGACCAAATTGGCTGATCTGGTAGCGATGGCGGCGGGTGGTTCGGAGAACTGGTAGCAAAAATCCCTGTCCCCATTCCCCTCACCCATGCCCACCCAATCGCCGGGTCGCCAACTTGCCCTCTTGCCACTTCTTTTAAAAAATGCTTTTAAAAGGTTTTTAAAAAAGGCTCTGATGATCCCAGCTGAGCCGCCTGATCGTCAGAGCCTTTTTTTTTACTTTTAAAAGCATTTTTAACAACCTATTTGGCTGAATAGGTAGTAAAAATGCTTTTAAAAGGTTTTTAAAAAAGGCTCTGATGATCCCAGCTGAGCCGCCTGATCGTCAGAGCCTTTTTTTTTACTTTTAAAAGCATTTTTAACAACCTATTTGGCTGAATAGGTAGTAAAAATGCTTTTAAAAGGTAAAAAAAAAGACTCTGATGATCACAGCTGAGCCACGCAATCGTCAGAGCCTTTTTTTTTTACTTTTAAAAGCATTTTTTACTACCTATTTGGGCAAATAGGTTGTAAAAAATGCTTTTAAAAGTTAAAAAAAAAGATTGTGCACAACAGCTGATCACCCCCCCATGTGCTGTTCTACTTACCCCATGCCTGCTTTTGCAATGCATTGTGTGTGCACACATGCACCTGGCATTTGGTGCATGGTCCGCACTGCGCATACATGCCCACAACACGCATGCGCAGCCAGCGAACCGGTAGTAAACCGATTCAGATTTCACCACTGACATGGATCCAAACTAGTTTTCTTCCCCAAGATGGGTGAGCAGGATGCAGTTCTTCAGATGTTGCCGGACTGCAATTCCCATCATCCTTTCCTCGCCATGTCATGACGAGAGCTGGAGTTCACTATCACCGGACAACTATAAATTAGCCCACTTGAGTTCTAGCCAGCATCGTTGGAACTGAACTGAAGTGGAAAACAATTTCAGCTATGAAAAATGACTTCGATTCACTTTTCATGATTGCATCGGTTTATTACTATTATTACGGCAAAGTCACGCCCCAGTCCTGTTTTTGATACGCCACAATAGAAGAGCGGCATTACGATACACTATCATGTTGGTTTGCTGTTGTCAGTTGCCGATTAAAATCATTATCTGGCGAAGAGTTGGGATGCTATAATTATACACCAATATCAAATCAACACTGTCGGCTATATAAAAAAATAAAATAAGGCACTTGTGTTCTCCCAGATGATCAGTAAGGGAATTAGATTGCTCTTAGCCTTGGATTCATGTCAAGAATTCCTGTTCAATGTTGCTAAAAGCGAAAAGCAGAACTGAGAATGAATAAATAAATGGAATTAGTTCAGTTTCAGTGGCAGGAGAAATTTCCCAATAGAACACGACTGTTGTGTCTCGTCCTCCCTCCTCTCCTCAGCCGGGCCCCTCCCGACTCCAACCGGGCCTGTTATCAGACTCCGAGTCTGATAATGAAGATGAACGGCCTGTCATGCCTCCAGCCCCCGGCCCTGGCCCCATGCCCAGAGAGGATTCCAGGAGTGAACAAACAAGCCCGATAAATCTCACTCATACCGCATGTGTTCCTTTGGCTCAGCTGTCAGAGGAAGGCAGCCCGGTATTGGAATAGTTCGGGCCTACTCCTTCTGACCCCTCCATTTCAGAAGACAATTCAAAGTGGGAGGATCCTCGCTTCTGGAGATCTGAGAGGCGACGCCAGCAGAAGGAAGGGAGGGGCAGGCCTGGATAAATGCTGAGTCATGGAGCCACACCCCACAGCCTATATAAAGGACCTGCTTGTGGCATTCCAACCTTGAGTCAAGCAAAGCCTTATTGAGTGTGCCGATACCGGACCCTATCGCTGAAGTCACAACTTGGACTCCTGCCTGCCCTGATAAACCTCGAAGGGACTTGGCAAGCTGCAGAGGCTTCGTTGCCAAGTTTGCCACGGACTTCCTTGACTCGTTCGTCAGAGTGGGGGGTGTGACACGACAAAGACTGTCTTTGAGGGTGATCATGGTGCTCACTACATGGACAATGTTTATGAAGTTTAAGGAGCTGAACATCCCTTAAGAATTTTTAAAGCAGCTTCTTCACACAAGCAGATCCCTACGGTAGTAAAAACTTGAACTCAATTATCTCCACGGTGAACATCTAAGATGATTCAGTTAAGCATCCATTCTAGATGATGGAGAACATCTTTTGCCTGGTAATTGACGGTAATTCTTCATCTTGCTCTGATTTGAAGGATGACTCCATCGTGCCTTCGGGAAATGGAGTCATCCGTTTCGTGGGAACCCTTGATCCTATCATTCTCAATAATGTATCATTTCAAATATGGAGGTTGTGCTGTAAAAGGGCAAATTTTGCAGGTTACGAAAAGCTTTTTGCATCCCGTCATAGAAGAAGTTACTCTTGGATCTCTGGATTTCCATATATCCGTAAATGCTTCTGTTCATGGTTTGATCTGAAAGGTTGGGAGAATGTAGTGGCAGCCTTCATCCCTGAATGTCCATCGCTTTGAAGAAGTCCTTGGAGATGATCCACAGCAGGGGTCTCCAACCTTGGCAACTTTAAGACTTGTGGACTTCAACTCCCAGAGTTCCTCAGCCAGCAGCAGCTCTGGAGTTGAAGGAACTCTGGGAGTTGAAGTCCACAAGTCTTAAAGTTGCCACGGTTCGAGACCCCTGATCCACAGCATCTTGCCTTGAGCAGAGGCTCTCCAGCAGAGGTGGGTTTCAGGAGGTTCTGACCAGTTCTGGAGAACCGGTAGTGGAAATTTTGAGTAGTTCGGAGAATTAGTAGTAGTCAAAATTCTGACTGGCCCCGCCCCCGTCTATTCTCTGCCTCCCGAGGCCCATCTGATCAGGAGGGAATGGAGATTTTACAGTATCCTTCCCCTGGAGTGGGGAGGGAATGGAGATTTTACAGTATCCTTCCCCTGTCACGCCCACCAAACCACGCCCACCAAGCCATGCCAAGCCGACCAAGCAGAACCGATAGTAAAGAAATTTGAAACCCACCACTGCTGTCCAGATAACTGGGGACTACCGCTCCCTATTTCCCAGCCAACCTCATCCTGTAGCTTGAAGGCTATGATGGTTGAAAATTCTGGGACTTCCACTCCCTGCATGACTGGAGGTTACCAGGCTGGTGGGGGTGGGGTGGGGAAGGATATTTCTGTCTGAACGGGAAAAGATTTGCAACCTGTGAAATATGCCTGGGATTTCTGAAGACTGAAAAGATAAATTGTTGTGTCAATTTCACTCTTACACCACTGCCTTAGGCTGACAACCGGCACCTATTTTTTGGTCCTTCCCCATTTTATAGCCAAAAGAAGATAGGATGTATATTTCTGTTTTCCGTTTCCTGCTGAGTCAGAAGAACGAAGCAAAGCTAGCCAAATAATGTGAATTTTGTGCCCTCTTCTCTATCTTCTGTCTATTCATTCTTGTAACCATCAGATTTCCCTCCTCTTAATATCGCTGGAGAGATCAAAGCTAGAGATGTGAAAGCAGACAAAAAAACAAAACAACCCCCGGTTTAAACATTAAGAATATGTAAGAAGAAGTAATATGTGAAGTTGGTATTGTTTCTTGGGTTTTTTTTCTTTTTTATTATTCTTTCTTATCTCTTTATTTTTATTGTGAGGGGATTTAGAGTTTTAAATTTTTGAGGGTGGGAGTTTATGTATATTTTGTATATTTTAGCTTGTGATTGTTGGTCATAATACCCGGTATTTGCTCTGGGAAGTCTGGGGGGGGGAAGGGGGAGGAGGGGGGGAAAGGGGGGGGAAATGATACATGGATTGGTTATTAACGTACAGTAATGATTGAAGATATGAAATTAAAATTTAAAATGATATTGGGGCTGCTCGACTGCCATTTCAGAAAGAAAAGGAGAGAGGAGTAGAAGGAGGGAAGAAAGTAGGTTGGAAAGAGTTGAGAAGGAGGAGGGGAATAAGAAGGTTAGATAGGGTGGAAGAAGGGAGGAGTGGAGAAGGAGGAGAGGAAGTAGTAAAGTGAAGGAGATGAAGGATGGGAAAGTAGTAGAGGGTAGAGGGCGGTTGTGAAGAAAGGAAGTGGCAGTCGGGCAGGCCTGAATCAGTAATAAATAAAAATTAATGATTAATGATGGATGATAGTTTGTACATAAATATGATGTTGGAAAATGGAAATAAAAACTTTTTTAAAAAAATAAAATATAAGAGATAAAAAAAGAATATGCATTCCATAATTTCTTTTGGGACAGGAGAAACCCATCTGGAAGTCCAACCCACTGGAAGACCAAGTCCAACAATGCGGCATCCAAAACAGTCTCTGTTTGTTGTGGCCTGACAGCAGCTTGTGGGACCTGGTAGCAGAGTCGGACAGTGAGCAGGCTGGGGAGGACAATGGGCCAGTCCTGGAGTCAGTGGAAGGCCCGGACAAGGGCCCTGGGTGGAGGCAGAGATGGGGCCAGGGCCATCTGGTAGTGATGCGCGGACTCCGGAGCCTCCAGAGTCAGACATCAGAAAGGCAGACTCCTCCTGTTCCTAATGCACGCATGCAAAGAGCTGCCAGAAGAAAAGAGCAGCTGAAGCAAAAAGGACAACTCAGGAGTAAGGCCAGAAGATGATTGGCCACTCCCATAAGGCTTAAAAGAGCAACAACGAGCCCTTCGGTTCTTTGTGGAAAAGCAACATTGATTCCATTGCTTCTTGTCAGCGTCTCTTGAACTTTGTGAGGGTTTTGCCAAGCAAAGCCTTTGGCAGGTTGCCAAAGACAACAAAGGTTGGTGATAAGGCCGAAGGATTGTTTATGAAGAATTTGTTTTGGACTAAGCTGAGAATGAATTAATTCTCAGCTGTTTTAATAAAATAAGTTTGTTCAGGACTGAATTGTGTTTGGTAATCACTACTTGGGCTTCGGTCACAACACTGTTTAAGCACGTCTAGCAATGGAGGCTCTGCTTGGAATTAAAATGCTCCTGATACTGCATTCTTTGTAATTTAAAACAGGTACTTTGTAATTTAAAACAGGTATTTCTTGTCTTGATGTCTGAGAGCTCGGATTGATTTTGCCCCGTCTTCTTCATGACAGCTCTTCAGACACCTGAGGACACGTATTCTCTCTCTCTCTCTCTCTCTCTCCCCGCAGTTTCAAGCTAAATAAGACCTCTAACTGCTCTGGGCAAGTTTTTCTTCAAAGTTCCTTGACTTCTGTGTTGCTACTCTCTTGGCATGCTGAGTTTGTTCATGTTCTCATGAATTATAGCAGTGGTGGGATTCAACATTTTTTACTACTGGTTCTGTGGGCTTGGCTTGGTGGGTGTGGCAGGGGAAGGATACTACAAAATCCCCATTCCCTCCCCTGGCGATCTGACAATCAGACAACGCAGCTGGGATCTCAGAGGAACCTTTTAAAAGCATTTTTTCTACAACCTCTTCGGCCAAAGAGGTTTTAAAAGGCTCTGACGATCTCAGCTGAACCTCGCGATCATCAGAGGCATTTTTTTTTACTTTTAAAAGCATTTTTTTGGCCGAAGACAAAATGCTTTCAAAAGTAAAAAACAAAAAACAATAACCTCTGATGATCGCGAGGCTCAGCTGGGCATGGGTGGAGGGGCAGGGATTTTTGCTACCGGTTCTCTGAACCACCCGCCGCCATCGCTACCAGATCGGGAGATCCGGTCCGAACTGCGAGCATTTCACTTCTGATCTCACGGTCTGCCATTTTTTTGGCTCTTTTATGGCCTTGTTGGAAGATATCTCTTTCTCTCCAAGATATGGAGCACCGTGTATGCTTGAGAGGAAATCCAGTTAGTCTAGAAAAAACTATGCAGCTCATCTTAAAATGAGGATCTCCCTTTGAAAGAGACTTCTAAGCAAGTTTGTCGACGGAGATTCTCAAGTCCTCCAGGTCAGGGGTCTCCAACCTTGGCAACTTTAAGTTAGCAAAGCTGGCTGGGGAATTCTGGGAGTTGAAGTCCACAAGTCTTAAAGTTCTCAAGGTTGGAGACCCCTGTCTTAGAATATGGATTTGCGACAGGAAGAGGAAGCAGGACTGGCTGGCTAGGGCATTCTGGGAGTTGAAGTCCTCCAGGCTTAAAGCTGCCAAGGTTGGAGACCCCTGCTCCAGGTCACAATTGTCCCAAAGGTGCTTTTTCAAAAGGCAACTGGACTTTCTTTGTTTTTCCTTGAAGATGTTTCACTTCTCCTCCGAGCTTCTGAAGCTTCTTCAGTTCTTTCAGTTCAGTCTGTTTCATTGGTTTGCTTCCAAGTCCAGTTCAACATTTCCACCCTTAAGTGACAATGGACCAGGTTATTTCAGGCACTATCCATCAGGTCCCGTAGGAGAGACATGCTGTGGGTTCCAGGGGTGGACTGCTGGGGGTTCGGGAGAACCTCTAGCTAAGATTCTGTGCAGTTCAGAGGACCCTCAAATCCCACTCCTGGCTGGCCCCGCCCACCTCATCCCATCCCTCCCAGGAGTCCCCACGCGGCCCGTTTTGGATGCAGATAAGTGCAGGACCCATCCAGAGGCTCAGGGAGGGCGAAAACTAGGCCTATCGGAAGTTCGGGAAGTCAGGAAACGGGCCCGTTTCTGGCCTTCAGTGGGCCTCTGGAATCTGGGGAGGCCTCCAGAGCCCGGGGAGGCCAAAAATGCCCCCCGCTGTGGTGCAGGAAGGTGACTAGGCCACACCCACCAAGGCCACGCCCACCCAGCAACGGGGCAGAGAACCCCTTGCTCAAATTTTTGAAGCCCACCCCTGGTGGGTCCCATCAGCTACGGAGTTTCCTTGGGTGGAATCTAAGAGGAAAACCTTTCCTTTCCTGCCTTGTGGAGAACATCATCCCACGTCTATATTTATCCCGTCTGAATTTGTTTAATAAATAAAATAAATGACCATATTTTGCTAACGGCTTCTGCTCTCTGTGTGTGTGTTTGTGTGTGTGTGTCTACTTCAAGGCCAGCTCCACCCTCTTCTGCAGATGCAAAGAAGGACTCAGAGGTCGGCCACTAAATTTTTGCTGCCGAAATACTCCCGAAGCGGGAAGGAAGGACAGCTTCCCTGTTCCATCTCCATCCAGGGCTGGTCGGTTTCTCCTCTTTTTTCCCTTCTCGCAAATTCTCCTCTCCCTTCTAGGAAGAGGCTGTTCTCTGCCTCCTCTTCTCCTCCCTCCCTCTTGCAGGCCGTCTCCTGAAGTTGAGAGATGGCGAAGAGCCAAGCGGTGCCCGGCAAGCGGAGTTATTTCAGTCCCCTGACTGGGAAGATGGCAGCTCCAGAATTCTCACCCCTGGCTCCTCACGGACTGCTTCAGCCTCCCAGTTTGGAGACAGTTTGGTAATTTAGGAACGGCTGATGCCAAGAAGGAGCAGTTCTTACAATTCTTTGCCCTTCTGGGTTTCCCCACATCATCAGTTATGCTGCAGAATGGACAGAAAGCAAGACGTGATCGAAACGGGAATCATAGAGTCATAGAATCAGGAAATCGTAGAATAACAGGGCCAGAAGGTACCTTGGAGATCTTCTAATTCAACTCTAGTCCTGCCAGAGCAGGAGGCTGGACTAGAAGACCCCTATGGTCCCTTCCGGATTCCATTCCATTCCATTCCATTCCATTCTACTCTGTTCTATTCTACTCTGTTTCATTCTATCCTATCCTATCCTCTACTCAACTCTATTCTTCATTCCAATATTCCATTCCATTCCATTCCATTCTACTCTGTTCTATTCTACTCTGTTTCATTCTATTCTATCCTATCCTATCCTCTACTCGACTCTATTCTTCATTCCAATATTCCATTCCATTCCATTCCATTCTACTCTGTTCTATTCTACTCTGTTTCATTCTATTCTATCCTATCCTATCCTCTACTCAACTCTATTCTTCATTCCAATATTCCATTCCATTCCATTCCATTCCATTCTACTCTGTTCTATTCTACTCTGTTTCATTCTATTCTATCCTATCCTCTACTCGACTCTATTCTTCATTCCAATATTCCATTCCATTCCATTCCATTCCATTCCATTCTACTCTGTTCTATTCTACTCTGTTTCATTCTATTCTATCCTATCCTATCCTCTACTCAACTCTATTCTTCATTCCAATATTCCATTCCATTCCATTCCATTCCATTCTACTCTGTTCTATTCTACTCTCTTTCATTCTATTCTATCCTATCCTCTACTCGACTCTATTCTTCATTCCAGTATTCCATTCCATTCCATTCCATTCTACTCTGTTCTATTCTACTCTGTTTCATCCTATTCTATCCTATCCTCTACTCAACTCTATTCTTCATTCCAATATTCCATTCCATTCCATTCCATTCCATTCCATTCCATTCTACTCTGTTCTATTCTACTCTGTTTCATTCTATCCTATCCTATCCTCTACTCGACTCTATTCTTCATTCCAATATTCCATTCCATTCCATTCCATTCCATTCCATTCCATTCTACTCTGTTCTATTCTATTCTATTTCATCCTATTCTATCCTATCCTCTACTCGACTCTATTCTTCATTCCAGTATTCCATTCCATTCCATTCCATTCTGTCCGATCCCAAGGCTGTAAAAGTATAAGAGTAGGATGAGACCTTGGAGATCTTCTAGGGCCAGGAGCCCTTTTCCTTGGAGTACTCCAATAAAAAGCAGTCAGAAAATCTGCACCTCCTGTCTGGCGTCCATCGTTGGCTTCGGCACCAGGCTCAGACTGAATTGGAGACAACAACCT